>NC_064646.1:553534668-553836668 GCF_023864345.2 Schistocerca serialis cubense
CGATGCTTCACTTCAGGTTTACTGTATCTCTTGGACCATCATATTGACGATGAATCACAGAAATTGCATCGGAATTAAATACAAAAGGCACAATGCCGACTTAAGTACAAGATGACTGACTCATCTTACTGTCTATATTTTGAACCATTCCAGTGACACTAGTTATAGTTTCCGATGCTTCACTTCAGGTTTACTGTACCCCTCTGACCTTCTTATTGACGATGAAACACGGAAATTGCATCGAAATTAAATAAAAAAGGCACAATGCCGACTTAAGTACACGAAGTCTGTCTCTTCTTACTCTCTATGTTTAAACCATTCCTGTGACACTAGTTATAGATTCCGATGCTTCACTTCAGGTATACTGTATCCCTCTGACCTTCTTATTGACGATGAAACACTGAAATTGCATCTCAATTAAATAGAAAAGGCACAATGCCGACATAAGTACAAGAAGACTGACTCATCTTACTGTCTATGTTTTGAACGATCCCTGTGACATTAGTTATAGGTTCCGATGCTTCACTCCAGGTTTACTGTATCCCTCTGACCTTCTTATTGACGATGAAACACAGAAATTGCATCGGAATTAAATACAAAAGGCACAATGCCGACTTAAGTACAAGAAGACTGACTCTTCTTACTGTCTATTTTTTGAACAATTCCTGTGACACTAGTTATAGATTCCGATGCTTCACTTCAAGTTTACTGTATCCCTCTGACCTTATTATTGACGATGAAACACAGAAATTGCATCGGAATTAAATACAAAAGGCACAATGCCGACTTAAGTACAAGAAGACTGACTCTTCTTACTGTCTATGTTTGAACCATTCCTGTGACACTAGTTATAGAGTCCGATGCTTCACTTCAGGTTTACTGTATCTCTTGGACCTTCTTATTGACGATGAATCACAGAAATTGCATCGGAATTAAATACAAAAGGCACAATGCCGGCTTAAGTACAAGAAGACTGACTCTTCTTACTGTCTATTTTTTGAACAATTCCTGTGACACTAGTTATAGATTCCGATGCTTCACTTCAGGTTTACAGTATCCCTCTGACCTTCTTATTGACTTTGAAACACAGAAATTGCATCGGAATTAAATACAAAAGGCACAATGCCGACTTAAGTACAAGAAGACTGACTCTTCTTACTGTCTATGTTTGAACCATTCCTGTGACACTAGTTATAGAGTGCGATGCTTCACTTCTGGTTTACTGTATCTCTTGGACCTTCTTATTGACGATGAATCACAGAAATTGCATCGGAATTAAATACAAAAGGCACAATGCCGACTTAAGTACAAGAAGACTGACTCTTCTTACTGTCTATACTTTGAACCATTCCAGTGACACTAGTTATAGATTCCGATGCTTCACTTCAGGTTTACTGTACCCCTTGGACCTTCTTATTGACGATGAAACACAGAAATTGCTTCGGAAGAAAATACAAAAAGCACAATGCCGACTTAAGTACAAGAAGACTGACTCTTCTTACTGTCTATGTTTTGAACCATCACTGTGACATTAGTTATAGATTCCGATTCTTCACTCCAGATTTATTGTATCATTCTAACCTTCTTATTGACGATGAAACACAGAAATTGCATCGGAATTAAATAGCAAAGGCACAATGCCGACTTAAGTACAAGAAGACTGACTCTTCTTACTGTCTATTTTTTCAACAATTCCTGTGACACTTGTTATAGATTCGGGTACTTCACTCCAGGTTTACTGTATCCCTCTGACCTTCTTATTGACGGTGAAACACAGAAATTGCATCGGAATTAAACACGAAGGGCACAATGCCGACATAAGTACAAGAAGACTGACTCTTCTTACTGACTATGCATTGAACCATTCCTGTGACACTAGTTATAGATTCCGATACCTCTCTTCAGGTTTACTGTATCCCTCGTACCTCCTTATTGACGATGAAACACAGAAATTGCATCGGGATTAAATAGAAAAGGCACAATGCCGACTTAAGTACAAGAAGACTGACTCTTCTTACTGACTATGTTTTGAACCATTTCTGTGGCTCTAGTTGTAGATACCGATGCTTCACTTCAGGTTTACTGTATCCCTAGGACCTTCTTATTGACGATGAAACACAGAAATTGCATCGGAATTAAATACAAAAGGCACAATGCCGACTTAAGTACAAGAAGACTGACTCTTCTTACTGTCTATTTTTTGAACAATTCCTGTGACACTAGTTATAGATTCCGATGCTTCACTTCAAGTTTACTGTATCCCTCAGACCTTATTATTGACGATGAAACACAGAAATTGCATCGGAATTAAATACAAAAGGCACAATGCCGACTTAAGTACAAGAAGACTGACTATTCTTACTGTCTATGTTTGAACCATTCCTGTGACACTAGTTATAGAGTCCGATGCTTCACTTCAGATTTACTGTATCTCTTGGACCTTCTTATTGACGATGAATCACAGAAATTGCATCGGAATTAAATACAAAAGGCACAATGCCGACGTAAGTACAAGAAGACTGACTCTTCTTACTGTCTATATTTTGAACCATTCCTGTGACACTAGTTATAGATTCCGATGCTTTACTTCAGGTTTACTGTATCCCTTGGACATTCTTAAAGGCGATGAAACACAGAAATTGCATCGGAATTAAATAAAAAAGGCACAATGCCGACTTAAGTACAAGAAGACTGACACTTCTTACTGTCTATGATTTGAACCATTCCTGTGACAATAGTTATAGATTCCGATGCTTCACTCCAGTTTTACTATATCCCTTGGACCTTCTTATTGACGATGAAACACAGAAATTTCATCGGAATTAAACACAAAAGGCACAATGCCGACTTAAGGACAAGAAGACTGACTCATCTTACTGTCTATGCTTTGAACCATTCCTGTGACACTAGTTATAGAGTCCGATGCTTCACTTCTGGTTTACTGTATCCCTCTGACCTTATTGCCGATGAAACACAGAAATTGCATCGGAATTAAATAGAAAAGGCACAATGCCGCATAAGTACAAGAAGACTGACTCATCTTACTGTCTATGTTTTGACCATCCCTGTGACATTAGTTATAGATTCCGATGCTTCACTCCAGGTATACTGTATCCCTCTGACCTTCTTATTGACGATGAAACAGAGAAATTGCATCGGAATTAAAAAGAAAAGGCAGAATGCCGACTTATGTACACGAAGACTGACCCTTCTTACTGACTATGCTTTGAACCATTCCTGTGACACTAGTTATAGATTACGATGCTTCATTTCAGGTTTATTGTATACCTTGGAAGTTCTTATTGACGATGAAACACAGAAATTGCATCGGAATTAAATACAAAAGGCACAATGACGACTTATGTACAAGAAGACTGACTCTTCCTATTGTCTATGTTTTGATCCATTCCTGTGACACTAGTTTTAGATTCCGATTCTTTACTTCAGGTTTACTGTATCCCTCTGACCTTCTTATTGACCATGAAACACAGAAATTGCGTCGGAATTAAATACAAAAGGCACAATGCCGACTTAAGTACAAGAAGACTGACTCTTCCTACTGTCTCTGTTTTGAACCATTCCTGTGACACTAGTTATAGAATCCGATGCTTCACTTCAGGTTTACTGTATCCCTCTGACCTTATTGCCGATGAAACACAGAAATTGAATCGGAATTAAATACAAAAGGCAAAATGGCGACTTAAGGACAAGAAGACTGACTCTTCTTACTGACTATGTTTGAACCATTCCTGGGACCCTAGGTATAGATTCCGATGCTTCACTTCAGGTTTACTGTTCCCTTGGACCTTCTTAGTGACGATGAAACACAGAAATTGCATCGGAATTAAATACAAAAAGCACAATGCCGACTTAAGTACAAGAAGACTGACGAAGACTGTCTATGTTTTGAACCATTTCTGTGACACTAGTTATAGAGTCCGATGCTTCACTTCAGGTTTACTGAATCTCTTGGACCTTCTTATTGACGATGAATCACAGAAATTGCATCGGAATTAAATACAAAAGGCACAATGCCGACTTAAGTACAAGAAGACTGACTCTTCTTACTGTGTATATTTTGAACCATTCCAGTGACACTAGTTATAGATTCCGATGCTTCACTTCAGGTTTACTGTACCCCTTGGACCTTCTTATTGACGATGAAACACAGAAATTGCATCGGAAGTAAATACAAAAAGCACAATGCCGACTTAAGTACAAGAAGACTGACTCTTCTTACTGTCTATGTTTTGAACCATCACTGTGACACTAGTTATAGATTCCCATTCTTCACTCCAGGTTTACTGTATCCCTCTGACCTTCTTATTGACGATGAAACATGGAAATTGCATCGGAATTAAATACAAAAGGCACAATGCCGACTTAAGTACAAGAAGACTGACTCTTCTTACTGTCTATGTTTGAAGCAATCCTGTGACACTTGTTATAGATTCCGATGCTTCACTTCAGGTTAACTGTATCGCTCTGACCTTCTTATTGACGATGAAACACAGAAATTGCATCGGAATTAAGTAGAAAAGGCACAATGCCGACATAAGTACAAGAAGACTGACTCATCTTACTGTCTATGTTTTGAACCATCCCTGTGTCATTAGTTATAGATTCCGATGCTTCACTCCAGGTTTACTGTATCCCTCTGACTTTCTTATTGACGATGAAACACAGAAATTGCATCGGAATTAAATACAAAAGGCACAATGCAGACTTAAGTACAAGAAGACTGACTCTTCTTACTGTCTACTTTTTGAACAATTCCTGTGACACTAGTTATAGATTCCGATGCTTCACTTCAGGTTTACTGTATCCCTCTGACCTTCTTATTGACGATGAAACACAGAAACTGCATCGGAATTAAATACAAAAGGCACAATGCCGACTTAAGTACAAAAAGAATGACTCTTCTTACTGTCTATGTTTGAACCATTCCTGTGACACATGTCATAGAGTCAGATGCTTCACTTCAGGTTTACTGTATCTCTTGGACCTTCTTATTGACGATGAATCACAGAAATTGCATCGGAATTAAATACAAAAGGCACAATGCCGACATAAGTACAAGTAGACTGACTCTTCTTACGGTCTATACTTTGAACCATTCCAGTGACACTAGTTATAGATTCCGATGCTTCACTTCAGGTTTACTGTACCCCTTGGACCTTCTTATTGACGATGAAACACAGAAATTGCATCGGAAGAAAATACAAAAAGCACAATGCCGACTTAAGTACAAGAAGACTGACTCTTCTTACTGTCTATGTTTTGAACCATCACTGTGACATTAGTTATAGATTCCGATTCTTCACTCCAGATTTATTGTATCATTCTAACCTTCATATTGACGATGAAACACAGAAATTGCATCGGAATTAAATAGAAAAGGCACAATGCCGACTTAAGTACAAGAAGACTGACTCTTCTTACTGTCTATTTTTTCAACAATTCCTGTGACACTTGTTATAGATTCGGGTACTTCACTCCAGGTTTACTGTATCCCTCTGACCTTCTTATTGACGGTGAAACACAGAAATTGCATCGGAATTAAACACGAAGGGCACAATGCCGACATAAGTACAAGAAGACTGACTCTTCTTACTGACTATGCATTGAACCATTCCTGTGACACTAGTTATAGATTCCGATACCTCTCTTCAGGTTTACTGTATCCCTCTTACCTCCTTATTGACGATGAAACACAGAAATTGCATCGGGATTAAATAGAAAAGGCACAATGCCGACTTAAGTACAAGAAGACTGACTCTTCTTACTGACTATGTTTTGAACCATTTCTGTGGCTCTAGTTGTAGATACCGATGCTTCACTTCAGGTTTACTGTATCCCTAGGACCTTCTTACTGACGATGAAACACAGAAATTGCATCGGAATTAAATACAAAAGGCACAATGCCGACTTCAGTACAAGAAGACTGACTCTTCTTACTGTCTATTTTTTGAACAATTCCTGTGACACTAGTTATAGATTCCGATGCTTCACTTCAAGTTTACTGTATCCCTCAGACCTTATTATTGACGATGAAACACAGAAATTGCATCGGAATTAAATACAAAAGGCACAATGCCGACTTAAGTACAAGAAGACTGACTATTCTTACTGTCTATGTTTGAACCATTCCTGTGACACTAGTTATAGAGTCCGATGCTTCACTTCAGATTTACTGTATCTCTTGGACCTTCTTATTGACGATGAATCACAGAAATTGCATCGGAATTAAATACAAAAGGCACAATGCCGACGTAAGTACAAGAAGACTGACTCTTCTTACTGTCTATATTTTGAACCATTCCTGTGACACTAGTTATAGATTCCGATGCTTTACTTCAGGTTTACTGTATCCCTTGGACATTCTTAAAGGCGATGAAACACAGAAATTGCATCGGAATTAAATAAAAAAGGCACAATGCCGACTTAAGTACAAGAAGACCGACACTTCTTACTGTCTATGATTTGAACCATTCCTGTGACAATAGTTATAGATTCCGATGCTTCACTCCAGTTTTACTATATCCCTTGGACCTTCTTATTGACGATGAAACACAGAAATTTCATCGGAATTAAACACAAAAGGCACAATGCCGACTTAAGGACAAGAAGACTGACTCATCTTACTGTCTATGCTTTGAACCATTCCTGTGACACTAGTTATAGAGTCCGATGCTTCACTTCTGGTTTACTGTATCCCTCTGACCTTAATGCCGATGAAACACAGAAATTGCATCGGAATTAAATAGAAAAGGCACAATGCCGCATAAGAACAAGAAGACTGACTCATCTTACTGTCTATGTTTTGACCATCCCTGTGACATTAGTTATAGATTCCGATGCTTCACTCCAGGTATACTGTATCCCTCTGACCTTCTTATTGACGATGAAACAGAGAAATTGCATCGGAATTAAATAGAAAAGGCAGAATGCCGACTTATGGACACGAAGACTGACTCTTCTTAAAGACTATGCTTTGAACCATTCCTGTGACACTAGTTATAGATTACGATGCTTCATTTCAGGTTTACTGTATACCTTGGAAGTTATTATTGACGATGAAACACAGAAATTGCATCGGAATTAAATACAAAAGGCACAATGACGACTTATGTACAAGAAGACTGACTCTTCCTACTGTCTATGTTTTGATCCATTCCTGTGACACTAGTTTTAGATTCCGATTCTTTACTTCAGGTTTACTGTATCCCTCTGACCTTCTTATTGACCATGAAACACAGAAATTGCGTCGGAATTAAATACAAAAGGCACAATGCCGACTTAAGTACAAGAAGACTGACTCTTCCTACTGTCTCTGTTTTGAACCATTCCTGTGACACTAGTTATAGAATCCGATGCTTCACTTCAGGTTTACTGTATCCCTCTGACCTTATTGCCGATGAAACACAGAAATTGAATCGGAATTAAATACAAAAGGCAAAATGGCGACTTAAGGACAAGAAGACTGACTCTTCTTACTGACTATGTTTGAACCATTCCTGGGACCCTAGTTATAGATTCCGATGCTTCACTTCAGGTTTACTGTTCCCTTGGACCTTCTTATTGACGACGAAACACAGAAATTGCATCGGAATTAAATAGAATAGGCACAATGTCGACTTAAGTACAAGAAGACTGACTCTTCTTACTGTGTATGCTTTGATCCATTCCTGTGACACTAGTTATAGATTCCGATGCTTCACTTCAGGTTTACTGTATCCCTCGGAAGTTCTTATTGACGATGAAACACAGAAGTTGCATCGGAATTAAATACAAAAGGCACAAAGCCGACTTATGTACAAGAAGACTGACACTTCCTACTGTCTATGTTTTGAACCATTTCTGTGACACTAGTAATAGAGTCCGATGCTTCACTTCAGGTTTACTGTATCTCTTGGACCATCATATTGACGATGAATCACAGAAATTGCATCGAAATTAAATACAAAAGGCACAATGCCGACTTAAGTACAAGAAGACTGACTCATCTTACTGTCTATATTTTGAACCATTCCAGTGACACTAGTTATAGATTCCGATGCTTCACTTCAGGTTTACTGTACCCCTCTGACCTTCTTATTGACGATGAAACACGGAAATTGCATCGAAATTAAATAAAAAAGGCACAATGCCGACTTAAGTACACGAAGTCTGTCTCTTCTTACTCTCTATGTTTAAACCATTCCTGTGACACTAGTTATAGATTCCGATGCTTCACTTCAAGTTTACTGTATCCCTCTGAACTTATTATTGACGATGAAACACAGAAATTGCATCGGAATTAAATACAAAAGGCACAATGCCGACTTAAGTACAAGAAGACTGACTCTTCTTACTGTCTATGTTTGAACCATTCCTGTGACACTAGTTATAGAGTCCGATGCTTCACTTCAGGTTTACTGTATCTCTTGGACCTTCTTATTGACGATGAATCACAGAAATTGCATCGGAATTAAATACAAAAGGCACAATGCCGACTTAAGTACAAGAAGACTGACTCTTCTTACTGTCTATATTTTGAACCATTCTAGTGACACTAGTTATAGATTCCGATGCTTCACTTCAGGTTTACTGTACCCCTTGGACCATCTTATTGACGATGAAACACAGAAATTGCATCGTAAGTAAATACAAAAAGCACAATGCCGACTTAAGTACAAGAAGACTGACACTTCGTACTGTCTATGATTTGAACCATTCCTGTGACACTAGTTATAGAGTCCGATGCTTCACTTCAGGTTTACTGTATCTCGTGGACCTTCTTATTGACGATGAATCACAGAAATTGCATCGGAATTAAATACAAAAGGCACAATGTTGACTTAAGTACAAGAAGACTGTCTCTTCTCTCTGTCTATGTTTGAACCATTCCTGTGACACTAGTTATAGATTTCGATGCTTCACTTCAGGTTTACTGTATCCCTCTGACCTTCTTATTGACGATGAAACACAGAAATTCCATCGGAATTAAATTGAAAAGGCACAATGCCGACATAAGTACAAGAAGACTGACTCATCTTACTGTCTATGTTTTGAACCATCCCTGTGACATTAGTTATAGATTCCGATGCTTCGCTCCAGGTTTACTTTATCCCCCTGGCCTTCTTATTGACGATGAAACACAGAAATTGCATCTGAATTAAATACAAAAGGCACAATGCCGACTTAAGTACAAGAAGACTGACTCTTCTTACTGTCTATACTTTGAACCATTCCAGTGACACTAGTTATAGATTCCGATGCTTCACTTCAGGTTTACTGTACCCCTTGGACCTTCTTATTGACGATGAAACACAGAAATTGCATCGGAAGTAAATACAAAAAGCACAATGCCGACTTAAGTACAAGAAGACTGACTCTTCTTACTGTCTATGTTTTGAACCATCACTGTGACATTAGTTATAGATTCCGATTCTTCACTCCAGATTTATTGTATCATTCTAACCTTCTTATTGACGATGAAACACAGAAATTGCATCGGAATTAAATAGAAAAGGCACAATGCCGACTTAAGTACAAGAAGACTGACTCTTCTTACTGTCTATTTTTTCAACAATTCCTGTGACACTTGTTATAGATTCGGGTACTTCACTCCAGGTTTACTGTATCCCTCTGACCTTCTTATTGACGGTGAAACACAGGAATTGCATCGGAATTAAACACGAAGGGCACAATGCCGACATAAGTACAAGAAGACTGACTCTTCTTACTGACTATGCATTGAACCATTCTTGTGACACTAGTTATAGATTCCGATACCTCTCTTCAGGTTTACTGTATCCCTCTTACCTCCTTATTGACGATGAAACACAGAAATTGCATCGGAATTAAGTAGAAAAGGCTCAATGCCGACTTAAGTACAAGAAGACTGACTCTTCTTACTGACTATGTTTTGAACCATTTCTGTGGCTCTAGTTGTAGATTCCGATGTTTCACTTCAGGTTTACTGTATCCCTAGGACCTTCTTATTGACGATGAAACACAGAAATTGCATCGGAATTAAATACAAAAGGCACAATGCCGACTTCAGTGCTTAAAGACCTACTCTTCTTACTGACAATGATTTTAACCATTCCTGTGACACTAGTTATGGATTCCGATGCTTAACTTCAGGTTTACTGTATCCCTTGGACCTTCTTATTGGCGATGAAACACAGAAATTGCATCGGAAGAAAATACAAAAGGCGAAATGCCGACTTAGGTACAGGAAGACTGACTCTTCTTACTGTCAATGTTTTGAACCATTCCTGTGACACTAGTTATAGATTCCGATGCTACACTCCAGGTTTACTGTATCCCTTGGACCTTTTTATTGACGATGAAACACAGATATTGCATCGGAATTAAATACAAAAGGCAAAATGCCGACTTAAGTACAAGAAAACATACTCTTCTTACTGGCTATGATTTGAACCATTCCTGTGACACTAGTTATAGATTCCGATGCTTCACTTCAGGTTTACTGTATCCCTCTGACCTTCTTATTGACGATGAAACACAGAAATTGCATCGGAATTAAATAGAAAAGGCACAATTTCGACTTAAGTACAAGAAGACTGACTCTACTTACTGTCTATGTTTTGAACCATTCCTGTGACACTAGTTATAGATTCCGATGTTTCATTCCAGGTTTACTGTATCCCTTGGACATTCTTATTGACGATGAAATACAGGAATTGCATCGGAATTAAATACAAAGGGCACAATGCCGACTTAAGTACAAGAAGACTGACTCTTCCTACTGTCTACGTTTTGAACCAATTCTGTGACACCAGTTATAGAGTCCGATGCTTCACTTCAGGTTTACTTTATACCTTGGACCATCTTATTGACGATGAAACACAGAAATTGCATCGGAATTAAATTCAAAAGGCACAATGCCGACTTAAGTACAAGAAGACTGACTCTTCCTAATGTCTATGTTTTGAACCATTCCTGTGACACTAGTTTTAGATTCCGATGCTTCACTTCAGGTTTACTGTATCCCTCTGACCTTCTTATTGACGATGAAACACAGAAATTGCATCGGAATTAAATACAAAAGTCACAATGCCGACTTAAGTACAAGAAGACTGACTCTTCTTACTGTCTATGCTTTGAACCATTCCTGTGACACTAGTTATAGATTCCGATGCTTCACTTCAGGTTTACTGTTTCCCTTGGACCTTCTTATTGACGATGAAACACAGAAATTGCATCGGAAGTAAATACAAAAAGCACAATGCCGACTTAAGTACAAGAAGACTGACTCTTCTTACTGTCTATGTTTTGAACCAATCCTGTGACACTAGTTATAGATTGCGATGCTTCACTCCTGGTTTACTGTATCCCTTGGACACTCTTATTGCCGATGAAACACAGAAATTGCATCGGAATGAAATAGAAAAGGCACAATGCCGACTTAAGTACAAGAAGACTGACTCTTATTACTGATAATAGTTTGAACCATTCCTGTGACAATAGTTATAGATTCCGATGCTTCACTTTAAATTTACTGTATCCCTTCGACCTTGGTATTGACTGTGAAACACAGAAATAGCATTGGAATTAAATACAAAAGGCACAATGCCGACTTAAATACAAGAGGACTGACTCTTCTTACTGTCTATTCTTTGAACAATTCCTGTGACACTAGTTATAGATTCCGATGCTTCACTCCAGGGTTACTGTATCCCTTGGAACTTCTTATTGACGATGAAACACAGAAGTTGCATCGGAATTAAATACAAAAGGCACAAAGCCGACTTATGTACAAGAAGACTGACTCTTCCTACTGTCTATGTTTTGAACCATTTCTGTGACACTAGTAATAGAGTCCGATGCTTCACTTCAGGTTTACTGTATCTCTTGGACCATCTTATTGACGATGAATCACAGAAATTGCATCGGAATTAAATTCAAAAGGCACAATGCCGACTTAAGTACAAGAAGACTGACTCTTCCTACTGTCTAAGTTTTGAACCATATCTGCGACACTAGTTTTAGATTCCGATGCTTCACTTCAGGTTTACTGTATCCCTCTGACCTTCTTATTGACGATGAAACACAGAAATTGCATCGGAATTAAATACAAAGGGCACAATGCCGACCTAAGTACAAGAAGACTGACTCTTCCTACTGTCTACGATTTGAACCAATTCTGTGACACTAGTTATAGAGTCCGATGCTTCACTTCAGGTTTACTGTATCACTTGGACCTTCTTATTGAAGATGAATCACAGAAATTCCATCGGATATAAATACAAAAGGCACAATGCCGACTTAAGTACAAGAAGACTGACTCTTCCTACTGTCTATGTTTTGAACCATTCCTGTGATACTAGTTATAGATTCCGATGTTTCAACTGAGGTTTAGTGTATACCGCTGACCTTATTGCCGATGAAAAACAGAAATTGAATCGGCATTAAATACAAAAGGCACAATGCCGACTTAAGGACAAGAAGACGGACTCTTCTTACTGACTATGCTTTGAACCATTGCTGTGAATCTAGTTACAGATTCCGATGCTTCACCTCAGGTTTACTGTATCCCTCTGACCTTCTTATTGACGATGAAACACAGAAATTGCATCGGAATTAAATACAAAAGCCACAATGCCGACTTAAGTACAAGAATACTGACTCTTCTTACTGTCTATGTTTTGAACCAATACTGTGACACTAGTTATAGATTCCGATGCTTCACTTCAGGTTTACTGTATTCCTAGGACCTTCTTATTGTCGATGAAACACAGAAATTGCATCGGAATTAAATACAAAAGGCACAATGCCGACATAAGTACAAGAAGACTGACTCTTCTTACTGTCTATGTTTTGAACCAATACTGTGACACCAGTTATAGGTTCCGATGCTTCACTCCAGGTTTACTGTATGCCTTGGACCTTCTTGTTGACGATGAAACACAGAAATTGCATCGGAATTAAATACAAAAGGCACAATGCCAACTTAAGGACAAGAAGACTGAATCTTCTTACTGACTATGTTTTGAACCATTCCTGTGACACTAGTCATAGATTCCGATGCTTCACTTCAGGTTTACTGTATCCCTCTGACCTTCTTATTGACGATGAAACACAGAAATTGCATCGGTATTAAATACAAAGGGCACAATGCCGACTTAAGTACAAGAAGACCGACTCTTCCTACAGTCTACGCTTTGAACCAATTCTGTGACACTAGTTATAGAGTCCGATGCTACACTTCAGGTTTACATTATACCTTGGACCAGCTTATTGACGATGAAACACAGAAATTGCATCGGAATTAAATACAAATGGCACAATGCCGACTTAAGTACAAGAAGACTGACTCTTCCTACTCTCTATGTTTTGAACCATTCCTGTGACACTAGTTTTGGATTCCGATGTTTTACTTCAGGTTTACTGTATCCCTCTGACGTTCGTATTGACGATGAAACACAGAAATTGCATCGGAATTAAATACAAAGGTCACAATGCCGACTTAAGTACAAGAAGACTGACTCGTCTTACTGTCTATGCTTTGAACCATTCCTGTGACACTAGTTATAGTTTCCGATGCTTCACTTCATGTGTACTGTTTCCCTTGGACCTTCTTATTGACGATGAAACACAGAAATTGAATCGGAATTAAATACAAAGGGCACAATGCCGACCTAAGTACCAGAAGTCTGACTCTCCCTACTGTCTACGTTTTGAACCAATTCTGTGACACTAGTTATAGAGTCCGATGCTTCACTTCAGGTTTACAGTATCACTTGGACCTTCTTATTGAAGATGAATCACAGAAATTCCATCGGAATTAAATACAAACGGCACAATGCCGACTTACGTACAAGAAGACTGACTCTTCTTACTGTCTATGCTTTGAGACAATACTGTGACACTAGTTATAGAGTCCAATGCTTCACTTCAGGTTTACTGTATCACTTGGACCTTCTTATTGACGATGAAACACAGAAATTGAATCGGGATTAAATACAAAAGCCACAATGCCGACTTAAGTACAAGAATACTGACTCTTCTTACTGTCTATGTTTTGAACCAATACTGTGACACTAGTTATAGATTCCGATGCTTCACTTCAGGTTTACTGTATTCCTAGGACCTTCTTATTGTCGATGAAACACAGAAATTGCGTCGGAATTAAATACAAAAGGCACAATGCCGACATACGTACAAGAAGACTGATTCTTCTTACTGTCTATGGTTTGAACCAATACTGTGACACCAGTTATAGGTTCCGATGCTTCACTGCAGGTTTACTGTATCCCTTGGACCTTTTTGTTGACAGTGAAACACAGTAATTGCATCGGAATTAAATACAAAAGGCACAATGCCGACTTAAGGACAAGAAGACTGAATCTTCTTACTGACTATGTTTTGAACCATTCCTGTGACACTAGTCATAGATTCAGATGCTTCACTTCAGGTTTACTGTATCTGTCTGACCTTCTTATTGACGATGAAACACAGAAATTGCATATTAATTAAATACGAAAGGTAAAATGGCGACTTAAGTACAACAAGACTGACTCTTCCTACTGTCTATGTTTTGAACCATTCCTGTGACACTAGTTGTGGATTCCGATGCTTCACTTCAGGTTTACTGTATCCCTCTGACCTTCTTAATGACGATGAAACACATAAATTGCATCGGAATTAAATACAAAAGGCACAATGCCTACTCAAGTACAAGAAGACTGACTCTTCCTACTATCTATCTTTTGAACCATTCCTGTGACACTAGTTATAGATTCCGATGCTTCACTTCAGGTTTACTGTATCCCTCTGACCTTATTGCCGATGAAACACAGACATTTCATCGGATTTAAATACAAAAGGCGCAATGCTGACCTAAAGAAACGAAGACTGACTCTTCTTACTGACTGTGTTTTGAACCATTCCTGTGAAACTACTTATAGATTCCGATGCTTCACTTCAGGTTTACTGTATACCTCTGACCTTCTTATTGACGATGAAACACAGAAATTGCATCGGAATTAAATACAAAGGGCACAATGCCGACCTAAGTACTAGAAGACTGACTCTTCCCACTGTCTACGTTTTGAACCAATTCTGTGACACTAGTTATAGAGTCCGATGCTTCACTTCAGAATTACTGTATCACTTGGACATTCTTATTGAAGATGAATCACAGAAATTGCATCGGAATTAAATACAAAAGGCACAATGCCGACTTAAGGACAAGAAAGACTGACTCTTCTTACTGACTATGATTTGAACCATTCCTGTGACTCTAGTTATAGATTCCGATGCTTCACTTCAGGTTTACTGTATCCCTCTGACCTTCTTATTGACGATGAAACACAGAAATTGCATATTAATTAAATACAAAAGCCACAATGCCGACTTAAGTGCAAGAAGACTGACTCTTCTTACTGTCTATGCTTTGAGCCAATACTGTGACACTAGTTATAGAGTCCGATGCTTCACTTCAGGTTTACTGTATCACTTGGACCTTCTTATTGACGATGAAATACAGAAATTGCATCGGAATTAAATACAAAAGGCACAATGCCGACTTAAGGAAAAGAAGACTGAATCCTCTTACTGACTATGTTTTGAACCATTCCTGTGACACTAGTCATAGATTCAGATGCTTCACTTCAGGTTTACTGTATCTGTCTGACCTTCTTATTGACGATGAAACACAGAAATTGCATATTAATTAAATACGAAAGGTAAAATGGCGACTTAAGTACAACAAGTCTAACTCTTCCTACTGTCTATGTTTTGAACCATTCCTGTGACACTAGTTGTGGATTCCGATGCTTCACTTCAGGTTTACTGTATCCCTCTGACCTTCTTAATGACGATGAAACACATAAATTGCATCGGAATTAAATACAAAAGGCACAATGCCTACTTAAGTACAAGAAGACTGACTCTTCCTACTGTCTATGTTTTGAACCATTCCTGTGACACTAGTTATAGATTCCGATGCTTCACTTCAGGTTTACTGTATCCCTCTGACCTTATTGCCGATGAAACACAGACATTTCATCGGATTTAAATACAAAAGGCGCAATGATAACCTACAGAAACGAAGACTGACTCTTCTTACTGACTGTGTTTTGAACCATTCCTGTGAAACTACTTATAGATTCCGATGCTTCACTTCAGGTTTACTGTATACCTCTGACCTTCTTATTGACGATGAAACACAGAAATTGCATCGGAATTAAATACAATGGGCACAATGCCGACCTAAGTACTAGAAGACTGACTCATCCCACTGTCTACGTTTTGAACCAATTCTGTGACACTAGTTATAGAGTCCGATGCTTCACTTCAGAATTACTGTATCACTTGGACATTCTTATTGAAGATGAATCACAGAAATAGCATCGGAATTAAATACAAATGGCACAATGCCGACTTAAGGACAAGAAGACTGACTCTTCTTACTGACTATGATTTGAACCATTCCTGTGACTCTAGTTATAGATTCCGATGCTTCACTTCAGGTTTACTGTATCCCTCTGACCTTCTTATTGACGATGAAACACAGAAATTGCATCGGAATTAAATACAAAAGCCACAATGCCGACTTAAGGGCAAGAAGACTGACTCTTCTTACTGTCTATGTTTTGAACCAATACTGTGACACTAGTTATAGAGTCCGATGCTTCACTTCAGGTTTACTGTATCACTTGGACCTTCTTATTGACGATGAAACTCAGAAATTGCATCGGAATTAAATACAAAAGGCACAATGCCGACCTAAGTACAACAAGACTGACTCTTCCTACTGTCTATGTTTTGAACCAATACTGTGACACTAGTTATAGATTCCGATGCTTCACTTCAGGTTTACTGTATTCCTTGGACCTTCTTATTGACCAAGAAACACAGAAATTGCATCGGAATTAAATACAAAAGGCACATTGCCTACGTAAGTACAAGAGGACTGACTCTTCTTGCTGTCTGTGCTTTGAGCCAAAACTGTGACACTAGTTATAGGTTCCGATGCTTCACTCCAGTTTTACTGTATCCCTTGGACCTTCTTGTTGACGATGAAACACAGAAATTGCATCGGAATTAAATACAAAAGGCACAATGCCGACTTAAGGACAAGAAGACTGACTCTTCTTACTGACTATGTTTTGAACCATTCCTGTGACACTAGTCATAGATTCCGATGCTTCACTTCAGGTTTAGTGTATCCCTCTGCCCTTCTTATTGACGATGAAACACAGAAATTGCATGTTAATTAAATACAAAAGTCACAATGCCGACTTAAGTACAAGAAGACTGACTCTTCTTACTGTCTATGTTTGTACCATTCCTGTGACACTAGTTATATATTCAGATGCTTCAGGTTTACTGTATTCCTCTGACCTTCTTATTGACGGTGAAACACAGAAATTGCATCGGAATTAAATACAAAAGGCACAATGCCGACCTAAGTACAACAAGACTGACTCTTCCTACTGTCTATGTTTTGAACCATTCCTGTGACACTAGTTGTGGATTACGATGCTTCACTTCAGGTTTACTGTATCCCTCTGACCTTCTTAATGACGATGAAACACATAAATTGCATCGGAATTAAATACAAAAGGCACAATGCCGACTTAAGTACAAGAAGGCTGACTCTTCCTACTGTCTATGTTTTGAACCATTCCTGTGACACTAGTTATAGATTCCGATGCTTCACTTCAGGTTTACTGTATCCCTCTGACCTTATTGCCGATAAAACACAGACATTTCATCGGATTTAAATACAAAAGGCGCAATGCCGACCTAAGGAAGAGAAGACTGACTCTTCTCACTGACTATGTTTTGAACCATTCCTGTGAAACAAGTTATAGATTCCGATGCTTCACTTCAGGTTTACTGTATCCCTTGGACCTTCTTATTGGCGATGAAACACAGAAATTGCATCGGAATTAAATACAAAAGCCACAATGCCGACTTAAGTACATGAATACTGACTCTTCCTACTGTCTACGTTTTGAACCAATTCTGTGACACTAGTTATAGAGTCCGATGCTTCACTTCAAGTTTACTGTATCACTTGGACCTTCTTATTGAAGATGAATCACAGAAATTCCATCGGATATAAATACAAAAGGCACAATGCCGACTTAAGTACAAGAAGACTGACTCTTGCTACTGTCTATATTTTGAAACATTCCTGTGACACTAGTTATAGTATCCGATGTTTCAACTGAGTTTTAGTGTATACCACTGACCTTATTGCCGATGAAAAACAGAAATTGAATCGTAATTAAATACAAAAGGCACAATGCCGACTTAAGGACAAGAAGACTGACTCTTCTTACTGACTATGCTTTGAACCATTGCTGTGACTCTAGTTACAGATTCCGATGCTTCACTTCAGGTTTACTGTATCCCTCTGACCTTCTTATTGACGATGAAACACAGAAATTGCATCGGAATTAAATACAAAAGCCACAATGCCGACTTAAGTACATGAATACTGACTCTTCTTACTGTCTATGTTTTGAACCAATACTGTGACACTAGTTATAGATTCCGATGCTTCATTCAGGTTTACTGTATTCCTAGGGCCTTCTTATTGTCGATGAAACACAGAAATTGCATCGGAATTAAATACAAAAGGCACAATGCCGACATAAGTACAAGAAGACTGACTCTTCTTACTGTCTATGTTTTGAACCAATACTGTGACACCAGTTATAGGTTCCGATGCTTCACTCCAGGTTTACTGTATCCCTTGGACCTTCTTGTTGACGATGAAACACAGAAATTGCATCGGAATTAAATACAAAAGGCACAATGCCAACTTAAGGACAAGAAACTGAATCTTCTTACTGACTATGTTTTGAACCATTCCTGTGACACTAGTCATAGATTCCGATGCTTCACTTCAGGTTTACTGTATCCCTCTGACCTTCTTATTGGCGATGAAACACAGAAATTGCATATTAATTAAATACAAAGGCACAATCCCGACTTAAGTACAGGAAGACTGACTCTTCTTACTGTCTATGTTTGTACCATTCCTGTGACACTAGTTATAGATTCCGATGCTTCAGGTTTACTGTATCCCTCTGACCTTATTATTGACGGTGAAACACAGAAATTGCATCGGAATTAAATACAAAAGGCACAATGCCGACCTAAGTACAACAAGACTGACACTTCCTACTGTCTATGTTTTGAACTATTCCTGTGACACTAGTTGTGGATTCCGATGCTTCACTTCAGGTTTACTGTATCCCTCTGACCTTCTTAATCACGATGAAACACAGAAATTGCATCGGAATTAAATAGAAAAGGCACAATGTCGACTTAAGTACAAGAAGACTGACTCTACTTACTGTCTATGTTTTGAACCATTCCTGTGACACTAGTTATAGATTCCGATGTTTCATTCCAGGTTTACTGTATCCCTTGGACATTCTTATTGACGATGAAATACAGAAATTGCATCGGAATTAAATACAAAGGGCACAATGCCGACTTAAGTACAAGAAGACTGACTCTTCCTACTGTCTACGTTTTGAACCAATTCTGTGACACTAGTTATAGAGTCAGATGCTTTACTTCAGGTTTACTTTATACCTTGGACCATCTTATTGACGATGAAACACATAAATTGCATCGGAATTAAATTCAAAAGGCACAATGCCGACTTAAGTACAAGAAGACTGACTCTTCCTACTGTCTATGTTTTGAACCATTCCTGTGACACTAGTTTTAGATTCCGATGCTTCACTTCAGGTTTAATGTATCCCTCTGACCTTCTTATTGACGATGAAACACAGAAATTGCATCGGAATTAAATACAAAAGTCACAATGCCGACTTAAGTACAAGAAGACTGACTCTTCTTACTGTCTATGCTTTGAACCATTCATGTGACACTAGTTATAGATTCCGATGCTTCACTTCAGGTTTACTGTTTCCCTTGGACCTTCTTATTGACGATGAAACACAGAAATTGCATCCGAATTAAATACAAAGGGCACAATGCCGAACTAAGTACAAGAAGACTGACTCTTCCTACTGTCTACGTTTTGAACCAATTCTGTGACACTAGTTATAGAGTCCGATGCTTCACTTCAGGTTTACTGTATCACTTGGACCTTCTTACTGAAAATGAATCACAGAAATTCCATCGGATATAAATACAAAAGGCACAATGCCGACTTAAGTACAAGAAGACTGACTCTTCCTACTGTCTATGTTTTGAACCATTCCTGTGACACTAGTTATAGATTCCGATGTTTCACTTGAGGTTTAGTGTATACCGCTGACCTTATTGCCGATGAAAAACTGAAATTGAATCGGAATTAAATACAAAAGGCACAATGCCGACTTAAGGACAAGAAGACTGACTCTTCTTACTGACTATGCTTTGAACCATTGCTGTGACTCTAGTTACAGATTCCGATGCTTCACGTCAGGTTTACTGTATCCCTCTGACCTTCTTATTGACGATGAAACACAGAAATTGCATCGGAATTAAATACAAAAGCCACAATGCCGACTTAAGTACAAGAATACTGACCCTTCTTACTGTCTATGTTTTGAACCAATACTGTGACACTAGTTATAGATTCCGATGCTTCACTTCATGTTTACTGTATTCCTAGGACCTTCTTATTGTCGATGAAACACAGAAATTCCATCGGAATTAAATACAAAAGGCACAATGCCGACATAAGTACAAGAAGACTGACTCTTCTTACTGTCTATGTTTTGAACCAATACTGTGACAACAGTTATAGGTTCCGATGCTTCACTCCAGGTTTACTGTATCCCTTGGACCTTCTTGTTGACGATGAAACACAGAAATTGCATCGGAATTAAATACAAAAGGCACAATGCCAACTTAAGGACAAGAAGACTGAATCTTCTTACTGACTATGTTTTGAACCATTCCTGTGACACTAGTCATAGATTCCGATGCTTCACTTCAGGTTTACTGTATCCCTCTGACCTTCTTATTGACGATGAAACACAGAAATTGCATATTAATTAAATACAAAAGGCACAATGCCGACTTATGTACAGGAAGACTGACTCTTCTTACTGTCTATGTTTGTACCATTATTGTGACACTAGTTATAGATTCCGATGCTTCAGGTTTACTGTATCCCTCTGACCTTATTATTGACGGTGAAACACAGAAATTGCATCGGAATTAAATACAAAAGGCACAATGCCGACCTAAGTACAACAAGACTGACTCTTCCTACTGTCTATGTTTTGAACTATTCCTGTGACACTAGTTGTGGATTCCGATGCTTCACTTCAGGTTTACTGTATCCCTCTGACCTTCTTAATCACGATGAAACACAGAAATTGCATCGGAATTAAATAGAAAAGTCACAATGTCGACTTAAGTACAAGAAGACTGACTCTACTTACTGTCTATGTTTTGAACCATTCCTGTGACACTAGTTATAGATTCCGATGTTTCATTCCAGGTTTACTGTATCCCTTGGACATTCTTATTGACGATGAAATACAGAAATTGCATCGGAATTAAATACAAAGGGCACAATGCCGACTTAAGTACAAGAAGACTGACTCTTCCTACTGTCTACGTTTTGAACCAATTCTGTGACACTAGTTATAGAGTCAGATGTTTCACTTCAGGTTTACTTTATACCTTGCACCATCTTATTGACGATGAAACACAGAAATTGCATCGGAATTAAATTCAAAAGGCACAATGCCGACTTAAGTACAAGAAGACTGACTATTCCTACTGTCTATGTTTTGAACCATTCCTGTGACACTAGTTTTAGATTCCGAAGCTTCTCTTCAGATTTAATGTATCCCTCTGACCTTCTTATTGACGATGAAACACAGAAATTGCATCGGAATTAAATACAAAAGTCACAATGCCGACTTAAGTACAAGAAGACTGACTCTTCTTACTGTCTATGCTTTGAACCATTCCTGTGACACTAGTTATAGATTCCGATGCTTCACTTCAGGTTTACTGTATCACTTGGACCTTCTTATTGAAAATGAATCACAGAAATTCCATCGGATATAAATACAAAAGGCACAATGCCGACTTAAGTACAAGAAGACTGACTCTTCCTACTGTCTATGTTTTGAACCATTCCTGTGACACTAGTTATAGATTCCGATGTTTCACTTGAGGTTTAGTGTATACCGCTGACCTTATTGCCGATGAAAAACAGAAATTGAATCGGAATTAAATACAAAAGGCACAATGCCGACTTAAGGACAAGAAGACTGACTCTTCTTACTGACTATGCTTTGAACCATTGCTGTGACTCTAGTTACAGATTCCGATGCTTCACGTCAGGTTTACTGTATCCCTCTGACCTTCTTATTGACGATGAAACACAGAAATTGCATCGGAATTAAATACAAAACCACAATGCCAACTTAAGTACAAGAATACTGACTCTTATTACTGTCTATGTTTTGAACCAATACTGTGACACTAGTTATAGATTCCGATGCTTCACTTCAGGTTTACTGTATTCCTAGGACCTTCTTATTGTCGATGAAACACAGAAATTGCATCGGAATTAAATACAAAAGGCAAAATGCCGACATAAGTACAAGAAGACTGACTCTTCTTACTGTCTATGTTTTGAACCAATACTGTGACAACAGTTATAGGTTCCGATGCTTCACTCCAAGTTTACTGTATCCCTTGGACCTTCTTGTTGACGATGAAACACAGAAATTGCATCGGAATTAAATACAAAAGGCACAATGCCAACTTAAGGACAAGAAGACTGAATCTTCTTACTGACTATGTTTTGAACCATTCCTGTGACACTAGTCATAGATTCCGATGCTTCACTTCAGGTTTACTGTATCCCTCTGACCTTCTTATTGACGATGAAACACAGAAATTGCATATTAATTAAATACAAAAGGCACAATGCCGACTTATGTACAGGAAGACTGACTCTTCTTACTGTCTATGTTTGTACCATGCCTGTGACACTAGTTATAGATTCCGATGCTTCAGGTTTACTGTATCCCTCTGACCTTATTATTGACGGTGAAACACAGAAATTGCATCGGAATTAAATACAAAAGGCACAATGCCGACCTAAGTACAACAAGACTGACTCTTCCTACTGTCTATGTTTTGAACCATTCCTGTGACACCAGTTGCGGATTCCGATGCTTCACTTCAGGTTTACTGTATCCCTCTGACCTTCTTAATCACGATGAAACACATAAACTGCATCGGAATTAAATACAAAAGGCACAATGCCGACATAAGTACAAGAAGACAGACTCTTCCTACTGTCTATGTTTTGAACCATTCCTGTGACACTAGTTATAGATTCCGATGCTTCACTTCAGGTTTACTGTATCCCTCTGGCCTTATTGCCGATGAAACACAGACATTTCATCGGATTTAAACACAAAAGGCGCAGTGCCGACCTAAAGAAGAGAAGAATGACTCTTCTTACTGACTGTGTATTGAACCATTCCAGTGAAACGACTTATAGATTCCGATGCTTCACTTCAGGTTTACTGTATCACTTGGACCTTCTTATTGAAGATGAATCACAGAAATTGCATCGGAATTAAATACAAAATGCACAATGCCGACTTAAGGACAAGAAGACTGACTCTTCTTACTGACTATGTTTTGAACCATTCCTGTGACTCTAGTTATAGATTCCGATGCTTCACTTCAGGTTTACTGTATCCCTCTGACCTTCTTATTGATGATGAAACACAGAAATTGCATCGGAATTAAATACAAAAGCCCCAATGCCGACTTAAGTGCAAGAAGACTGAGTCTGCTTACTGTCTATGTTTTGAACCAATACTGTGACACTAGTTATAGATTCCGATGCTTCACTTCAGGTTTACTGTATTTCTTGGACCTTCTTATTGACGATGAAACACAGAAATTGCATCGGAATTAAATACAAAAGGCACATTGCCTACATAAGTACAAGAAGACTGACTCTTCTTACTGTCTATGTTTTGAGCCAATACTGTGACACAAGTTATAGATTCCGATGCTTCACTTCAGGTTTACTGTATTCCTTGGTCCTTCTTATTGGCGATGAAACTCAGAAATTGCATCGGAATTAAATACAAAAGGCACATTGCTTACATAAGTACAAGAAGACTGACTCTTCCTACTGTCTATGTTTTGAACCATTCCTGTGACACTAGTTATAGATTCCGATGTTTCACTTGAGGTTTAGTGTATACCGCTGACCTTATTGCCGATGAAAAACAGAAATTGAATCGGAATTAAATACAAAAGGCACAATGCCGACTTAAGGACAAGAAGACTGACTCTTCTTACTGACTATGCTTTGAACCATTGCTGTGACTCTAGTTACAGATTCCGATGCTTCACGTCAGGTTTACTGTATCCCTCTGACCTTCTTATTGACGATGAAACACAGAAATTGCATCGGAATTAAATACAAAAGCCACAATGCCGACTTAAGTACAAGAATACTGACTCTTCTTACTGTCTATGTTTTGAACCAATACTGTGACACTAGTTATAGATTCCGATGCTTCACTTCAGGTTTACTGTATTCCTACGACCTTCTTATTGTCGATGAAACACAGAAATTGCATCGGAATTAAATACAAAAGGCACAATGCCGACATAAGTACAAGAAGACTGACTCTTCTTACTGTCTATGTTTTGAACCAATACTGTGACAACAGTTATAGGTTCCGAAGCTTCACTCCAGGTTTACTGTATCCCTTGGACCTTCTTGTTGACGATGAAACACAGAAATTGCATCGGAATTAAATACAAAAGGCACAATGCCAACTTAAGGACAAGAAGACTGAATCTTCTTACTGACTATGCTTTGAACCATTCCTATGACACTAGTCATAGATTCCGATGCTTCACTTCAAGTTTACTGTATCCCTCTGACCTTCTTATTGACGATGAAACACAGAAATTGCATATTAATTAAATACAAAAGGCACAATGCCGACTTAAGTACAGGAAGACTGACTCTTCTTACTGTCTATGTTTGTACCATTCCTGTGACACTAGTTATAGATTCCGATGCTTCAGGTTTACTGTATCCCTCTGACCTTATTATTGACGGTGAAACATAGAAATTGCATCGGAATTAAATACAAAAGGCACAATGCCGACCTAAGTACAACAAGACTGACTCTTCCTACTGTCTATGTTTTGAACTATTCCTGTGACACTAGTTGTGGCTTCCGAAGCTTCACTTCAGGTTTACTGTATCCCTCTGACCTTCTTAATCACGATGAAACACAGAAATTGCATCGGAATTAAATAGAAAAGGCACAATGTCGACTTAAGTACAAGAAGACTGACTCTACTTACTGTCTATGTTTTGAACCATTCCTGTGACACTAGTTATAGATTCCGATGTTTCATTCCAGGTTTACTGTATCCCTTGGACATTCTTATTGACGATGAAATACAGAAATTGCATCGGAATTAAATACAAAGGGCACAATGCCGACTTAAGTACAAGAAGACTGACTCTTCCTACTGTCTACGTTTTGAACCAATTCTGTGACACTAGTTATAGAGTCAGATGCTTCACTTCAGGTTTACTTTATACCTTGGACCATCTTATTGACGATGAAACACAGAAATTGCATCGGAATTAAATTCAAAAGGCACAATGCCGACTTAAGTACAAGAAGACTGACTCTTCCTACTGTCTATGTTTTGAACCATTCCTGTGACACTAGTTTTAGATTCCGATGCTTCACTTCAGGTTTAATGTATCCCTCTGACCTTCTTATTGACGATGAAACACAGAAATTGCATCGGAATTAAATACAAAAGTCACAATGCCGACTTAAGTACAAGAAGACTGACTCTTCTTACTGTCTATGCTTTGAACCATTCCTGTGACACTAGTTTTAGATTCCGATGCTTCACTTCAGGTTTACTGTTTCCCTTGGACCTTCTTATCGACGATGAAACACAGAAATTGCATCGGAATTAAATACAAAGGGCACAATGCCGAACTAAGTACAAGAAGACTGACTCTTCCTACTGTCTACGTTATGAACCAATTCTGTGACACTAGTTATAGAGTCCGATGCTTCACTTCAGGTTTACTGTATCACTTGGACCTTCTTATTGAAAATGAATCGCAGAAATTCCATCGGATATAAATACAAAAGGCACAATGCCGACTTAAGTACAAGAAGACTGACTCTTCCTACTGTCTATGTTTTGAACCATTCCTGTGACACTAGTTATAGATTCCGATGTTTCACTTGAGGTTTAGTGTATACCGCTGACCTTATTGCCGATGAAAAACAGAAATTGAATCGGAATTAAATACAAAAGGCACAATGCCGACTTAAGGACAAGAAGACTGACTCTTCTTACTGACTATGCTTTGAACCATTGCTGTGACTCTAGTTACAGATTCCGATGCTTCACGTCAGGTTTACTGTATCCCTCTGACCTTCTTGTTGACGATGAAACACAGAAATTGCATCGGAATTAAATACAAAAGCCACAATGCCGACTTAAGTACAAGAATACTGACTCTTCTTACTGTCTATGTTTTGAACCAATACTGTGACACTAGTTATAGATTCCGATGCTTCACTTCAGGTTTACTGTATTCCTAGGACCTTCTTATTGTCGATGAAACACAGAAATTGCATCGGAATTAAATACAAAAGGCACAATGCCGACATAAGTACAAGAAGACTGACTCTTCTTACTGTCTATGTTTTGAACCAATACTGTGACAACAGTTATAGGTTCCGATGCTTCACTCCAGGTTTACTGTATCCCTTGGACCTTCTTGTTGACGATGAAACACAGAAATTGCATCGGAATTAAATACAAAAGGCACAATGCCAACTTAAGGACAAGAAGACTGAATCTTCTTACTGACTATGTTTTGAACCATTCCTGTGACACTAGTCATAGATTCCGATGCTTCACTTCAGGTTTACTGTATCCCTCTGACCTTCTTATTGACGATGAAACACAGAAATTGCATATTAATTAAATACAAAAGGCACAATGCCGACTTAAGTACAGGAAGACTGACTCTTCTTACTGTCTATGTTTGTACCATGCCTGTGACACTAGTTATAGATTCCGATGCTTCAGGTTTACTGTATCCCTCTGACCTTATTATTGACGGTGAAACACAGAAATTGCATCATAATTAAATACAAAAGGCACATGGCCGACCTAAGTACAACAAGACTGACTCTTCCTACTGTCTATGTTTTGAACCATTCCTGTGACACTAGTTGTGGATTCCGATGCTTCACTTCAGGTTTACTGTATCCCTCTGACCTTCTAAATCACGATGAAACAGATAAACTGCATCGGAATTAAATACAAAAGGCACAATGCCGACATAAGTACAAGAAGACAGACTCTTCCTACTGTCTATGTTTTGAACCATTCCTGTGACACTAGTTATGGATTCCGATGCTTCACTTCAGGTTTACTGTATCCCTCTGGCCTTATTGCCGATGAAACACAGACATTTCATCGGATTTAAACACAAAAGGCGCAATGCCGACCTAAAGAAAAGAAGAATGACTCTTCTTACTGACTGTGTTTTCAACCATTCCAGTGAAACGACTTATAGATTCCGATGCTTCACTTCAGGTTTACTGTATCACTTGGACCTTCTTATTGATGATGAATCACAGAAATTGCATCGGAATTAAATACAAAATGCACAATGCCGACTTAAGGACAAGAAGACTGACTCTTCTTACTGACTATGTTTTGAACCATTCCTGTGACTCTAGTTATAGATTCCGATGCTTCACTTCAGGTTTACTGTATCCCTCTGACCTTCTTATTGATGATGAAACACAGATATTGCATCGGAATTAAATACAAAAGCCACAATGCCGACTTAAGTGCAAGAAGACTGAGTCTTCTTACTGCCTATGTTTTGAACCAATACTGTGACACTAGTTATAGATTCCGATGCTTCACTTCAGGTTTACTGTATTCCTTGGACCTTCTTATTGACGATGAAACACAGAAATTGCATCGGAATTAAATACAAAAGGCACATTGCCTACATAAGTACAAGAAGACTGACTCTTCTTACTGTCTATGTTTTGAGCCAATACTGTGACACAAGTTATAGATTCCGATGCTTCACTTCAGGTTTACTGTATTCCTTGGTCCTTCTTATTGGCGATGAAACTCAGAAATTGCATCGGAATTAAATACAAAAGGCACATTGCCTACATAAGTACAAGAAGACTGACTCTTCTTACTGTCAATAATTTGAACCATTCCTGTGACACTAGTTATAGATTCCGATGCTACACTCTAGGTTTACTGTATCCCTTGGACCTTCTTATTGACGATGAAACACAGAAATTGCATCGGAATTAAATACAAAAGGCACAATGCCGACTTAAGTACAAGAAGACATACTCTTCTGACTGACTATGGTTTGAACCATTCCTGTTACACTAGTTATAGATTCCGATGCTTCACTTCAGGTTTACTGTATCCCTCTGACCTTCTTATTGACGATGAAACACAGAAATTGCATCGGTATTAAATACAAAGGGCACAATGCCGACTTAAGTACAAGAAGACCGACTCTTCCTACAGTCTACGTTTTGAACCAATTCTGTGACACTAGTTATAGAGTCCGATGCTTCACTTCAGGTTTACTTTATACCTTGGACCATCTTATTGACGATGAAACACAGAAACTGCATCGGAATTAAATACAAATGGCACAATGCCGACTTAAGTACAAGAAGACTGACTCTTCCTACTCTCTATGTTTTGAACCATTCCTGTGACACTAGTTTTGGATTCCGATGTTTCACTTCAGGTTGACTGTATCCCTCTGACCTTCGTATTGACGATGAAACACAGAAATTGCATCGGAATTAAATACAAAAGTCACAATGCCGATTTAAGTACAAGAAGACTGACTCGTCTTACTGTCTATGCTTCGAACCATTCCTGTGACACTAGTTATAGTTTCCGATGCTTCACTTCATGTGTACTGTTTCCCTTGGACCTTCTTATTGACGATGAAACACAGAAATTGAATCGGAATTAAATACAAAGGGCACAATGCCGACCTAAGTACAAGAAGACTGACTCTCCCTACTGTCTACGTTTTGAACCAATTCTGTGACACTAGTTATAGAGTCCGATGCTTCACTTCAGGTTTACTGTATCACTTGGACCTTCTTATTGAAGATGAATCACAGAAATTCCATCGGAATTAAATACAAACGGCACAATGCCGACTTACGTACAAGAAGACTGACTCTTCTTACTGTCTATATTTTGAACCAATACTGTGACACTAGTTATAGATTCCAATGCTTCACTTCAGGTTTACTGTATTCCTAGGACCTTCTTATTGTCGATGAAACACAGAAATTGCGTCGGAATTAAATACAAAAGGCACAATGCCGACATAAGTACAAGAAGACTGACTCTTCTTACTCTCTATGTTTTGAACCAATACTGTGACACCAGTTATAGGTTCCGATGCTTCACTGCACGTTTACTGTATCCCTTGGACCTTTTTGTTGACGATGAAACACAGAAATTGCATCGGAATTAAATACAAAAGGCACAATGCCGACTTAAGGACAAGAAGACTGAATCTTCTTACTGACTATGTTTTGAACCATTCCTGTGACACTAGTCATAGATTCCGATGCTTCACTTCAGGTTTACTGTATCCCTCTGACCTTATTATTGACGGTGAAACACAGATATTGCATCGGAATTAAATACAAAAGGCACAATGCCGACCTAAGTACAACAAGACTGACTCTTCCTACTGTCTATGTTTTGAACCATTCCTGTGACACTAGTTGTGGATTCTGATGCTTCACTTCAGGTTTACTGTATCCCTCTGACCTTCTTAATGACGATGAAACACATAAATTGCATCGGAATTAAATACAAAAGGCACAATGCCTTCTTAAGTACAAGAAGACTGACTCTTCCTTCTGTCTATGTTTTGAACCATTCCTGTGACACTAGTTATAGATTCCGATGCTTCACTTCAGGTTTACTGTATCCCTCTGACCTTATTGCCGATGAAACACAGACATTTCATCGGATTTAAATAAAAAAGGCGCAATGCTGACCTAAAGAAACGAAGACTGACTCTTCTTACTGACTGTGTTTTGAACCATTCCTGTGAAACTACTTATAGATTCCGATGCTTCACTTCAGGTTTACTGTATACCTCTGACCTTCTTATTGACGATGAAACACAGAAATTGCATCGGAATTAAATACAAAGGGCACAATGCCGACCTAAGTACTAGAAGACTGACTCTTCCCACTGTCTACGTTTTGAACCAATTCTGTGTCACTAGTTATAGAGTCGAATGCTTCACTTCAGAATTACTGTATCACTTGGACCTTCTTATTGAAGATGAATCACAGAAATTGCATCGGAATTAAATACAAAAGGCACAATGCCGACTTAAGTACAAGAAGACTGACTCTTCCTACTGTCTATGTTTTGAACCATTCCTGTGACACTAGTTATAGATTCCGATGCTTCACTTCAGGTTTACTGTATCCCTCTGACATTATTGCCGATGAAACACAGACATTTCAACAGATTTAAATACAAAAGGCGCAATGCCGACCTAAAGAAAAGAAGACTGACTCTTCTTACTGACTGTGCTTTGAACCATGCCTGTGAAACTACTTATTGATTCCGATGCTTCACTTCAGGTTTACTGTATACCTCTGACCTTCTTATTGACGATGAAACACAGAAATTGCATCGGAATTAAATACAAAGGGCACAATGCCGACCTAAGTACAAGAAGACTGACTCTTCCCACTGTCTACGTTTTGAACCAATTCTGTGACACTAGTTATAGAGTCCGATGCTTCACTTCAGGTTTACTGTATCACTTGGACCTTCTTATTGAAGATGAATCACAGAAATTGGATCGGAATTAAATACAAAAGGCACAATGCCGACTTAAGGACAAGAAGACTGACTCTTCTTACTGACTCTGTTTTGAACCATTCCTGTGACTCTTGTTATAGATTCCGATGCTTCACTTCAGGTTTACTGTATCCCTCTGACCTTCTTATTGACGATGAAACACAGAAATTGCATCGGAATTAAATACAAAAGCCACAATGCCGACTTAAGGACAAGAAGACTGACTCTTCTTGCTGACTATGTTTTGAACCATTCCTGTGACACTAGTCATAGATTCCGATGCTTCACTTCAGGTTTAGTGTATCCCTCTGCCCTTCTTATTGACGATGAAACACAGAAATTGCATGTTAATTAAATACAAAAGGCACAATGCCGACTTAAGTACAAGAACGCTGACTCTTCCTACTGTCTATGTTTTGAACCATTCCTGTGACACTAGTTATAGATTCCGATGCTTCACTTCAGGTTTACTGAATCCCTCTGACCTAATTGCCGATAAAGCACAGACATTTCATCGGATTTAAATACAAAAGGCGCAATGCCGACCTAAGGAATAGAAGACTGACTCTTCTCACTGACTATGTTTTGAACCATTCCTGTGAAACAAGTTATAGATTCCGATGCTTCACTTCAGGTTTACTGTATACCTCTGACCTTCTTATTGACGATGAAACACAGAAATTGCATCGGAATTAAATACAAAGGGCACATTGTCGACATAAGTACAAGAAAACTGACTCTTCTTACTGACTATGTTTTGAACCATTCCTGTGACACTAGTTATAGATTCCGATACCTCTCTTCAGGTTTACTGTATCCCTCTGACCTCCTTATTGACGATGAAACACAGAAATTGCATCGGAATTAAATAGAAAAGGCACAATGCCGACTTAAGTACACGAAGACTGACTCTTCTTACTGTCAATGTTTTGAACCATTCCTGTGATTCTAGTTATAGATTCCGATGCTACACTCCAGGTTTACTGTATCCCTTGGACCTTTTTATTGACGATGAAACACAGAAAATGCATCGGAATTGAATACAAAAGGCAAAATGCCGACTTAAGTACAAGAAGACATACTCTTCTTACTGGCTATGTTTTGAACCATTCCTGTGACACTAGTTATAGATTCCGATGCTTCACTTCAGGTTTACTGTATCCCTCTGACCTTCTTATTGACGATGAAGCACAGAAATTGCATCGGAATTAAATAGAAAAGGCACTATGTCGACTTAAGTACAAGAAGACTGACTCTTCTTACTGTCTATGTTTTGAACCATTCCTGTGACACTAGTTTTGGATTCCGATGCTTCACTTCAGGTTTACTGTATCCCTCTGACCTTCTTATTGACGATGAAACACAGAAATTGCATCGGCATTAAATACAAAAGTCACAATGCCGACTTAAGTACAAGAAGACTGACTCTTCTTACTGTCTATGCTTTGAACCATTCCTGTGACACTAGTTATAGATTCCGATGCTTCACTTCAGGTTTACTGTTTCCCTTGGACCTTCTTATTGACGATGAAACACAGAAATTGCATCGGAATTAAATACAAAGGGCACAATGCCGACCTAAGTACAAGAAGACTGACTCTTCCTACTGTCTATGTTTTGAACCATTCCTGTGACACTAGTTTTGGATTCCGATGCTTCACTTCAGGTTTACTGTATCCCTCTGACCTTCTTATTGACGATGAAACACAGAAATTGCATCGGCATTAAATACAAAAGTCACAATGCCGACTTAAGTACAAGAAGACTGACTCTTCTTACTGTCTATGCTTTGAACCATTCCTGTGACACTAGTTATAGATTCCGATGCTTTACTTCAGGTTTACTGTTTCCCTTGGACCTTCTTATTGACGATGAAACACAGAAATTGCATCGGAATTGAATACAAAAGGCACAATGCCGACTTAAGTACAAGAAGACTGACTCTTCTTACTGTCTATGGTTTGAACCAATACTGTGACACTAGTTATAGATTCCGATGCTTCACTTCAGGTTTATTGTATTCCTTGGACCTTCTTATTGACGGTGAAACACAGAAATTGCATCGGAATTAAATACAAAAGGCACAATGCCGACTTAAGTACAAGAAGACTGACTCTTCCTACTGTCTATGTTTTGAACCATTCCTGTGACATTATTTTTGGATTCCGATGCTTCACTTCAGGTTTACTGTATCCCTCTGACCTTCTTATTGACGATGAAACACAGAAATTGCATCGGCATTAAATACAAAAGTCACTATGCCGACTTAAGTACAAGAAGACTGACTCTTCTTACTGTCTATGCTTTGAACCATTCCTGTGACACAAGTTATAGATTCCGATGCTTCACTTCAGGTTTACTGTTTCCCTTGGACCTTCTTATTGACGATGAAACACAGAAATTGCATCGGAATTAAATACAAAGGGCACAATGCCGACCTAAGTACAAGAAGACTGAGTCTTCCTACTGTCTGCGTTTTGAACCAATTCTGTGACACTAGTTATAAAGTCCGATGCTTCACTTCAGGTTTACTGCATCACTTGGACCTTCTTATTGAAGATGAATCACAGAAATTCCATCGGAATTGAATACAAAAGGCACAATGCCGACTTAAGTACAAGAAGACTGACTCTTCCTACTGTCTATGGTTTGAACCATTCCTGTGACACTAGTTATAGATTCCGATGCTTCACTTCAGGTTTACTGTATCCCTCTGGCCTTATTGCCGATGAAACACAGACATTTCATCGGATTTAAATACAAAAGGCGCAATGCCGACCTAAAGAAAAGAAGACTGACGCTTCTTACTGACTGTGTTTTGAACCATTCCTGTGAACCGACTTATAGATTCCGATGCTTCACTTCAGGTTTACTGTATACCTTTGACCTTCTTATTGACGATGAAACACAGAAATTGCATCGGAATTAAATACAAAGGGCACAATGCCGACTTAAGTACAAGAAGACTGACTCTTCTTACTGTCTATGCTTTGAACCATTCCTGTGACACTAGTTATAGATTCCGATGCTTCACTTCAGGTTTACTGTTTCCCTTGGACCTTCTTATTGACGATGAAACACAGAAATTGCATCGGAATTAAATACAAAGGGCACAATGCCGACCTAAGTACAAGAAGACTGACTCTTCCTACTGTCTATGTTTTGAACCATTCCTGTGACACTAGTTTTGGATTCCGATGCTTCACTTCAGGTTTACTGTATCCCTCTGACCTTCTTATTGACGATGAAACACAGAAATTGCATCGGCATTAAATACAAAAGTCACAATGCCGACTTAAGTACAAGAAGACTGACTCTTCTTACTGTCTATGCTTTGAACCATTCCTGTGACACTAGTTATAGATTCCGATGCTTCACTTCAGGTTTACTGTTTCCCTTGGACCTTCTTATTGACGATGAAACACAGAAATTGCATCGGAATTAAATACAAAGGGCACAATGCCGACCTAAGTACAAGTAGACTGACTCTTCCTACTGTCTGCGTTTTGAACCAATTCTGTGACACTAGTTATAAAGTCCGATGCTTCACTTCAGGTTTACTGCATCACTTGGACCTTATTATTGAAGATGAATCACAGAAATTCCATCGGAATTGAATACAAAAGGCACAATGCCGACTTAAGTACAAGAAGACTGACTCTTCTTACTGTCTATGGTTTGAACCAATACTGTGACACTAGTTATAGATTCCGATGCTTCACTTCTGGTTTATTGTATTCCTTGGACCTTCTTATTGACGGTGAAACACAGAAATTGCATCGGAATTAAATACAAAAGGCACAATGCCGACTTAAGTACAAGAAGACTGACTCTTCCTACTGTCTATGTTTTGAACCATTCCTGTGACACTAGTTTTGGATTCCGATGCTTCACTTCAGGTTTACTGTATCCCTCTGACCTTCTTATTGACGATGAAACACAGAAATTGCATCGGCATTAAATACAAAAGTCACTATGCCGACTTAAGTACAAGAAGACTGACTCTTCTTACTGTCTATGCTTTGAACCATTCCTGTGACACAAGTTATAGATTCCGATGCTTCACTTCAGGTTTACTGTTTCCCTTGGACCTTCTTATTGACGATGAAACACAGAAATTGCATCGGAATTAAATACAAAGGGCACAATGCCGACCTAAGTACAAGAAGACTGAGTCTTCCTACTGTCTGCGTTTTGAACCAATTCTGTGACACTAGTTATAAAGTCCGATGCTTCACTTCAGGTTTACTGCATCACTTGGACCTTCTTATTGAAGATGAATCACAGAAATTCCATCGGAATTGAATACAAAAGGCACAATGCCGACTTAAGTACAAGAAGACTGACTCTTCCTACTGTCTATGGTTTGAACCATTCCTGTGACACTAGTTATAGATTCCGATGCTTCACTTCAGGTTTACTGTATCCCTCTGGCCTTATTGCCGATGAAACACAGACATTTCATCGGATTTAAATACAAAAGGCGCAATGCCGACCTAAAGAAAAGAAGACTGACGCTTCTTACTGACTGTGTTTGGAACCATTCCTGTGAACCGACTTATAGATTCCGATGCTTCACTTCAGGTTTACTGTATACCTTTGACCTTCTTATTGACGATGAAACACAGAAATTGCATCGGAATTAAATACAAAGGGCACAATGCCGACCTAAGTACAAGAAGACTGACTCTTCCTACTGTCTACGTTTTGAACCAATTCTGTGACACTAGTTATAGAGTCCGATGCTTCACTTCAGGTTTACTGTATCACTTGGAACTTCTTATTGAAGATGAATCACAGAAATTGCATCGGAATTAAATACAAAAGGCACAATGCCGACTTAAGTACAAGAAGACTGACTCTTCCTACTGTCTATGTTTTGAACCATTCCTGTGACACTAGTTATAGATTCCGATGTTTCACTTGAGGTTTAGTGTATAACACTGACCTTATTGCCGATGAAAAACAGAAATTGAATCGGAATTAAATACAAAAGGCACAATGCCGACTTAAGGACAAGAAGACTGAATCTTCTTACTGACTATGATTTGAACCATTCCTGTGACACTAGTCATAGATTCCGATGCTTCACTTCAGGTTTACTGTATCCCTCTGGCCTTATTGCCGATGAAACACAGACATTTCATCGGATTAAAATACAAAAGGCGCAATGCCGACCTAAGGAGAAGAAGACTGACTCTTCTCACTGACTATGTTTTGAACCATTCCTGTGAAACAAGTTATAGATTCCGATGCTTCACTTCAGGTTTACTGTATACCTCTGACCTTCTTATTGACGATGAAACACAGAAATTGCATCGGAATTAAATACAAAAGTCACAATGCCGACATAAGTACAAGAAGACTGACTCTTCTTACTGTCTATCTTTTGAACCATTCCTGTGGCACTAGTTATAGTTTCCGAAGCTTCACTTCAGGTTTACTGTTTCCCTTGGACCTTCTTACTGACGATGAAACACAGAAATTGCATCGGAGTTAAATACAAAAGGCACAATGCCGACTTAAGAACAAGAAGAGTGACCCTTCCTACTGTCTATGTTTTGAACCATTTGTGTGACACTAGTTATAGAGTCCGATGCTTCACTTCAGGTTTACTGTATCCCTTGAACCGTCTTATTGAGGATGAATCACAGAAATTGAATCGGAATTAAACACAAAAGGCACAATGATGACTTAAGTACAAGAAGACTGACTCATCTTACTGTCTATATTTTGAACCATTCCAGTGACACTAGTTATAGATTCCGATGCTTCTCTTCAGGTTTACTGTATCATTTGGACCTTCTTATTGACGATGAAACACAGAAATTGCATCGGAATTAAATACAAAAGGCACAATGCCGAATAATGGACAGGAAGAATGACTATTCTTACTTTCTATGTTTTGAACCATTCCTGTGACACTACTTATAGATTCCGATGCTTCACTCCAGGCTTACTATATCCCTTGGACCTTCTTATTGACGATGAAACACAAAAATAGCATCGGAATTAAATACAAAAGCACAATGCCGACTTAAGGACAAGAAGACTGACTCTTCTTACTGACTATGCTTTGAACCATTCCTGTGACACTAGTTATAGATTCCCATCCTTCACATCAAGTTTACTGTATCCCCCTGACCTTCTTATTGTCGATGAAACTCAGAAATTGCATCGGAATTAAATACAAAAGGCACAATGCCGACTTAAGTACAAGAAGACTGACTCTTCCTATTATCTGTGTTTTGAACCCATCCTGTGACACTAGTTATAGATTCCGATGCTTCACTTCAGGTTTACTGTATCCCTCTGACCTTATTGACGATGAAACACAGAAATTGCATCGGAATTAAATACAAAAGGCACAATGCCGACTTAAGTACAAGAAGACTGACTCTTCTTACTGACTATGCTTTGAACCATTCCTGTGACACTAGTTATGGATTCCGATGCTTCACTTCAGGTTTACTGTATCCCTTGGACCTTCGTATTGACGATGAAACACAGAAATTGCATTGGAATTAAATAGAAAAGGCACAATGCCAACTTTAGTACAAGAAGACTGACTCTTCTTACTGCTTAGAGTTGGAACCATTCCTGTGACACTAGTTATAGATTCCGATGCTTCACTTCAGGTTTACTGTATCCCTTGGACATTCTTATTGACGATGAAACACAGAAATTGCATCGGAATTAAATACAAAAGGCACAATGCCGACTTAAGTACAAGAAGACTGACTCTCCTTACTGTCTATGTTTTGAACCATTCCTGTGACACTAGTTATAGATTCCGATGCTTCACTCCAGGTTTACTATATCCCTTGGACCTTCTTATTGACGATGAAACACAGAAATTGCATCGGAATTAAATACAAAAGGCACAATGCCGATGTAAGGACAAGAAGACTGACTCTTCTTGCTGACTATGTTTTGAACCATTCCTGTGACACTAGTTATAGATTCCGATGCTTCACTTCAGGTTTACTGTATCCCTCTGACCTTCTCAATGACGATGAATCACAGAAATTGCATCGGAATTAAATACAAAAGGCACATTGCCGACTTAAGTAGAAGAAGACTGACTCGTCCTACTGTCTATGTTTTGAACCATTCCTGTGACACTAGTTATAGATTCCGATGCTTCACTTCAGTTTTACCGTATCCCTTGTACCGTCTTATTGACGATGAAACACAGAAAATGCATCGGAATTAAATACAAAGGGCACAAAGCCGACTTAAGTACATGAAGACCTACTCTTCTTACTGTCAATGTCTTTAACCATTCTCTGTGACACTAGTTATAGATTCCGATGCTTCACTTCAAGTTTACTGTATCCCCCTGCCGTTCTTATTGACGATGAAACACAGAAATTGCATCGGAATTAAATAGAAAAGGCACGATGCCGACTTAAGTACAAGAAGACTGACTCTTCCTACTGTCTAAGTTTTGAACCATTCCCGTGACACTAATTATAGATTCCCAAGCTTCACTTCAGGTTTAGTGTTTCTCTTGGACCTTCTTATTGACGATGAAACACAGAAATTGCATCCGAATTCAATACAAAAGGCACAATGCCGACTTAAGTACATGAAGACCGACACTTGTTACTGACTATGTTTTGATACATTTCTGTGACACTAGTTATAGAGTCCGATGCCTCACTTCAGGTTTACTGTATCCCTTGCACCTTCTTATTGACGATGAATCACAGAAATCGCATCGGAATTAAATACAAAAGGCACTATGCCGACTTAAGGACAAGAAGACTGACTCTTCTTTCTGACTATGTTTTGAACCATTCCTGTGACACTAGTTGTAGATTCCGATGCTTCACTTCGGGTTTACTATATCCCTCTGACCTTCTTATTCGCGATGAAACACAGAAATTGCTTCCGAATTAAATACAAAAGGTACAATGCCGACATAAGTACAAGAAGACTGACTCTTCATACTGTCTATGTTTGAACCATTCTTGTGACACTTGTAATAGATTCCGATGCTTCAGGTTTACTGTATCCCTCTGACCTTCTTATTGACGGTGAAACACAGATATTGCATTGAAATTAAATACGAAAGGCACAATGCCGACTTAAGTACAAGAAGACTGACTCTTCTTACTGTCTATGTTTTGAACCATTCCTGTGACACTAGTTATAGATTCCAATGCTTCACTTCAGGTTTACTGCATCCCTTGGACCTTCTTATTGACGATGAAACACAGAAATTGCATCGGAATTAAATTCAAAAGGCACAATGCCGACTTATGTTCAAATAGACTGACTCTTCTTACCGACTATGGTTTGAAACATTCCTGTGACACTAGTTATAGATTCCGATGCTTCACTTCAGGTTTACTGTATCCCTCTGACGTTCTTGTTGACGATGAAACACAGAAATTGCAACGGAATAAAATACAAAAGGCACAATGCCTACTTAAGTACAAAAAGACTGACTCTTCTTATTGACTATGTTTTGAACTATTCCTGTGACACTAGTTATTGATTCCGATGCTTCACTTCAGGTTTACTGTATCCCTCTGACCTTCGTATTGAAGATGAAACACTGAAATTGCATCGGAATTAAATAGAAAAGGCACAATGCCGACTTAAGTACAAGAAGACTGACTCTTCTTACTGTCTACGTTTTGAACCATTCCTGTGACACTAGTTATAGATTCCGATGTTTGACTTCAGTTTTACTGTATCCCTTGGACCTTCTTATTGACGATGAAAAACAGAAATTGCATCGGAATTATATACAAAACGCACAATGCCGACTTAAGTACAAGAGACTGACTCTTCTTACTATGTTTTGAACCATTCCTGTGACACTAGTTATAGATTCCGATGCATCACTTCAGGTTACTGTATCCCTCTGCCGTTCTTATTGACGATGATACACAGAAATTGCATCGGAATTAAATAGAAAAGGCACGATGCCGACTTAAGTACAAGAAGACTGACTCTTCCTACTGTCTAAGTTTTGAACCATTCCCGTGACACTAATTATAGATTCCCAAGCTTCACTTCAGGTTTAGTGTTTCTCTTGGACCTTCTTATTGACGATGAAACACAGAAATTGCATCCGAATTCAATACAAAAGGCACAATGCCGACTTAAGTACATGAAGACCGACACTTCTTACTGACTATGTTTTGATACATTTCTGTGACACTAGTTATAGAGTCCGATGCCTCACTTCAGGTTTACTGTATCCCTTGCACCTTCTTATTGACGATGAATCACAGAAATCGCATCGGAATTAAATACAAAAGGCACTATGCCGACTTAAGGACAAGAAGACTGACTCTTCTTTCTGACTATGTTTTGAACCATTCCTGTGACACTAGTTGTAGATTCCGATGCTTCACTTCGGGTTTACTATATCCCTCTGACCTTCTTATTCGCGATGAAACACAGAAATTGCTTCCGAATTAAATACAAAAGGTACAATGCCGACATAAGTACAAGAAGACTGACTCTTCATACTGTCTATGTTTGAACCATTCTTGTGACACTTGTAATAGATTCCGATGCTTCAGGTTTACTGTATCCCTCTGACCTTCTTATTGACGGTGAAACACAGATATTGCATGGGAATTAAATACGAAAGGCACAATGCCGACTTAAGTACAAGAAGACTGACTCTTCTTACTGTCTATGTTTTGAACCATTCCTGTGACACTAGTTATAGATTCCAATGCTTCACTTCAGGTTTACTGCATCCCTTGGACCTTCTTATTGACGATGAAACACAGAAATTGCATCGGAATTAAATTCAAAAGGCACAATGCCGACTTATGTTCAAATAGACTGACTCTTCTTACCGACTATGGTTTGAAACATTCCTGTGACACTAGTTATAGATTCCGATGCTTCACTTCAGGTTTACTGTATCCCTCTGACGTTCTTGTTGACGATGAAACACAGAAATTGCAACGGAATAAAATACAAAAGGCACAATGCCTACTTAAGTACAAAAAGACTGACTCTTCTTATTGACTATGTTTTGAACCATTCCTGTGACACTAGTTATTGATTCCGATGCTTCACTTCAGGTTTACTGTATCCCTCTGACCTTCGTATTGACGATGAAACACTGAAATTGCATCGGAATTAAATAGAAAAGGCACAATGCCGACTTAAGTACAAGAAGACTGACTCTTCTTACTGTCTACGTTTTGAACCATTCCTGTGACACTAGTTATAGATTCCGATGTTTGACTTCAGTTTTACTGTATCCCTTGGACCTTCTTATTGACGATGAAAAACAGAAATTGCATCGGAATTATATACAAAACGCACAATGCCGACTTAAGTACAAGAGACTGACTCTTCTTACTATGTTTTGAACCATTCCTGTGACACTAGTTATAGATTCCGATGCTTCACCTCAGGTTACTGTATCCCTCTGCCGTTCTTATTGACGATGATACACAGAAATTGCATCGGAATTAAATAGAAAAGGCACAATGCCGACTTAAGTACAAGAAGACTGACTCTTCTTACTGTCTATGTTTTGAACCATTCCTGTGACACTAGTTATAGATTCCAATGCTTCACTTCAGGTTTACTGCATCCCTTGGACCTTTTTATTGACGATGAAACACAGAAATTGCATCGGAATTAAATTCAAAAGGCACAATGCCGACTTATGTTCAAATAGACTGACTCTTCTTACCGATTATGGTTTGAAACATTCCTGTGACACTAGTTATAGATTCCGATGCTTCACTTCAGGTTTACTGTATCCCTCTGACGTTCTTGTTGACGATGAAACACAGAAATTGCAACGGAATAAAATACAAAAGGCACAATGCCTACTTAAGTACAAAAAGACTGACTCTTCTTATTGACTATGTTTTGAACCATTCCTGTGACACTAGTTATTGATTCCGATGCTTCACTTCAGGTTTACTGTATCCCTCTGACCTTCGTATTGACGATGAAACACTGAAATTGCATCGGAATTAAATAGAAAAGGCACAAGCCGACTTAAGTACAAGAAGACTGACTCTTCTTACTGTCTACGTTTTGAACCATTCCTGTGACACTAGTTATAGATTCCGATGTTTGACTGCAGTTTTACTGTATCCCTTGGACCTTCTTATTGACGATGAAAAACAGAAAATGCATCGGAATTATATACAAAACGCACAATGCCGACTTAAGTACGAGAGACTGACTCTTCTTACTACGTTTTGAACCATTCCTGTGACACTAGTTATAGATTCCGATGCTTCACTTCAGGTTACTGTATCCCTCTGCCGTTCTTATTGACGATGATACACAGAAATTGCATCGGAATTAAATAGAAAAGGCACAATGCCGACTTAAGTACAAGAAGACTGACTCTTCCTACCGTCTAAGTTTTGATCCATTCCCGTGACACTAGTAATAGATTCCGATGCTTCACTTCAGGTTTACTGTTTGCCTTGGACCTTCTTTTTGACGATGAAACCCAGAAATTGCTTCGGAATTCAATACAAAAGGCACAATGCCGACTTAAGTACATGAAGACCGACACTTCCTACTGACTATGTTTTGAACCATTTCTGTGACACTAGTTATAGAGTCCGATGCCTCACTTCAGGTTTACTGTATCCCTTGGACCATCTTATTGACTATGAAACTCAGAAAATGCATCGGAATTAAATACAAAATGCACAATGCCGACTTAAGTACAAGAAGACTGACTCTTCTTACAGTCTATGTTTTGAACCATTCCATTGACACTAGTTATAGATTCCGATGCTTCGCTCCAGGTTTTCTGTATCCCTTGGACCCTCTTATTGACGATGAAACACAGAAATTGCATCGGAATTAAATACAAAAGGCACAATGCCGACTTACGTTCAAGAAGACTGACTCTTCTTACTGACTATGCTTTGAACCATTCCTGTGACACTAGTTATGGATTCCGATGCTTCACTTCAGGTTTACTGTATCTCTTGGACCTTCGTATTGACGATGAAACACAGAAATTGCATCGGAATTAAATACAAAAGGCACAATGCCGACTTAAGTACATGAAGACCGACTCTTCTTACTGTCTATGTTTTTAACCATTCTCTGTGACTCTAGTTATAGATTCCAATGCTAAACTCCAGGTTTACTGTATCCCTTGGACCTGCTTACTGTCGATGAAACACAGAAATTGCATCGAAATTAAATACACAAGGCACAATGCCGACTGAAGTACAAGAAGACTGACTCTTCCTGCTGTCTATGTTTTGAAAAATTCCTGTGACACTAGTTTTGGATTCCGATGCTTCACTTCAGGTTTACTGTATTTCTCTGAACTTCTTATTGACGATGAAACACAGAAATTGCATCTGAATTAAATACAAAAGGCACAAAGCCTACTTAAGTACAAGAAGACTGACTCTTCTTATTGCCTATGTTTGAACCATTCCTGTGACACTAGTTATAGATTCCGATGCTTCACTTCAAATTTACTGTATCCCTCTGACCTTCTTATTGACGAAGAAACACAAAAATTGCATCGGAATTAAATAGAAAAGGCACACTGCCGACTTAAAAACAAGAAGACTGACTCTTCTTACTGTCTATGTTTGAACCATTCCTGCGACACTAGTTATAGATTCCGATGCTTGACTTCATTTTTACTGTATCCCATGGACCTCCTTATGGACGATGAAACACAGAAATTGCATCGGAATTAAATACAAAAGGCACAATGCCGACTTCAGTACAAGAGACTGACTCTTCTTACTGTCTATGTTTTGAACCATTCCTGTGACACTAGTTATAGATTCCGATGCTTCACTTCAGGTTTACTGTTTTCCTTCGAAATTATTATTGACGATGAAACACAGAAATTGCATCGGAATTAAATACAAAAGGCACAATGCCGGCTTAAGTACAAGAAGACTGACTCTTCTTACTGTCTATGCTTTGAACCAATTCTGTGACACTAGTTATAGATTCCGATGCTTTACTCCAGGTTTACTGTATCCCCTGGACCTTCTTGTTGACGATGAAACACAGATATTGCATCGGAATTAAATGCAAAAGGCACATTGCCGACTTAAGGACAAGAAGACTGACTCTTCTTTCTGACTATGTTTTGAACCATTCCTGTGACACTAGTTGTAGATTCCGATGCTTCACTTCGGGTTTACTATATCCCTCTGACCTTCTTATCCACGATGAAACACAGAAATTGGATCCGAATTAAATACAAAAGGCACAATGCCGACATAAGTACAAGAAGACTGACTCTTCATACTGTCTATGTTTGAACCATTCTTGTGACACTTGTAATAGATTCCGTTGCTTCAGGTTTACTGTATCCCTCTGACCTTCTTATTGACGGTGAAACACAGAAATTGCATCGCAATTAAATACGAAAGGCACAATGCCGACTTAAGTACAAGAAGACTGACTCTTCTTACTGTCTATGTTTTGAACCATTCCTGTGACACTAGTTATAGATTCCAATGCTTCACTTCAGGTTTACTGCATCCCTTGGACCTTCTTATTAACGATGAAACACAGAAATTGCATCGGAATTAAATACAAAAGGCACAATGCCGACTTAAGGACAAGAAGACTGACTCTTCTTACTGACTATGTTTTGAACCATTCCTGTGACACTAGTTATAGATTCCGATGCTTCACTTCGGGTGTACTATATCCCTCTGACCTTCTTATTCACGATGAAACACAATAATTGCATCCGAATTAAATACAAAAGCACAATGCCGACTTAAGTACAAGAAGACTGACTCATCTTACTGACTATGTTTTGAACCATTCCTGTGACACTAGTTATAGATTCGGATGCTTCACTTCAGGTTTACTGTATCCCTTGGACATTCTTATTGACGATGAAACACAGAAATTGCATCGGAATTAAATACAAAAGGCACAATGAAGACTTAAGTACAAGAAGACTGACTCTTCTTACTGTCTATGATTTGAACCAATCCTGTGACACTAGTTATAGATTCTGATGCTTCACTCCACGTTTACTTTATCCCTTGGACCTTCTTATTGACGATGAAGCACAGATATTGTATCGGAATTAAATACAAAAGGCACAATGCCGACTTAAGGACAAGAAGACTGACTCTTCTTACTGATTATGTTTTGAACCATTCCTGTGAACTAATTATTGATTCCGATGCTTCACTTCAGGTTTATTGTATCCCTCTGACCTTCTTATAGGCTATGAAACTCAGAAATTGCATCGGAATTGAATTCAAAATGCACAATGCCGACTTAAGTACAAGAAGACTGACTCTTCTTACTTTCTATGTTTTGAACCATTCCATTGACACTAGTTATATATTCCGATGCTACACTCCAGGTATACTGTATCGCTTGGACCTTCTTAATGACGATGAAACACAGAAATTGCATCGCAATTTAATACAAAAGGCACAATGCCGACTTAAGTACAAAAAGTCTGACTCTTTTTACTGTCTATATTTTGAACCATTCCAGTGACTCTAGTTATAGATTCCGATGCTTCACTTCAGGTTTACTGTATCCTTTGGACCTTCTTATTGACGATGAAACACAGAAATTGCATCGGAACTAAATACAAAAGGCACAATGCCGACTTAAGTACAAGAAGACTGACTCTTCTTACTTTCTATGTTTTGAACCATTACTGTGACACTAGTTATAGATTCCGATGCTTCACTCCAGGTTTACTGTATCCCTTGGGCCTCCTTATTGACGATGAAACACAGAAATTGCATCGGAATTAAATACAGAAGCCACAATGACGACTTAAGGACAAGAAGACTGACTCTTCTTACTGACTATGTTTTGAACCATTCCTGTGACACTAGTTATAGATTCCGATGCATCACTTCAAATTTACTGTATCCCTCTGACCTTCTTATTGACGATGAAACACAGAAGTTGCATCGGAATTAAATAGAAAAGGAACACTGCCGACTTAAAAACAAGAAGACTGACTCTTCTCACTGTCTATGTTTTGAACCATTCCTGCGACACTAGTTATAGATTCCGATGCTTGACTTCATTTTTACTGTATCCCATGGACCTACTTATGGACGATGAAACACAGAAATTGCATCGGAATTAAATACAAAAGGCACAATGCCAACTTAAGTACAAGAGACTGACTCTTCTTACTGTCTATGGTTTGAACCATTCCTGTGACACTAGTTATAGATTCCGATGCTTCACTTCGGGTTTACTGCATCCCTTGGACCTTCTTATTGACGATGAAACACAGAAATTGCATCGGAATTAAATTCAAAAGGCACAATGCCGACTTATGTACAAAAAGACTGACTCTTCTTACTGACTATGTTTTGAACCATTCCGGTGACACTAGTTATAGATTCCGATGCTTCACTTCAGGTTTACTGTATTCCTCTGACCTTCTTGTTGACGATGAAACACAGAAATTGCATCGGAATAAAATACAAAAGGCACAATGCCTACTTAAGTACAAGAAGTCTGACTCTTCTTACTGTCTACGTTTTGAACCATTCCTGTGACACTAGTTATAGATTCCGATGTTTGACTTCAGTTTTACTGTATCCCTTGGACCTTCTTATTGACGATGAAACACAGAAATTGCATCGGAATTAAATACAAAAGGCACAATGCCGTCTTAAGTATAAGAGACTGACTCTTGTTACTGACTATGCTTTGAACCATTCCTGTGACACTAGTTATAGATTCCGATGCTTGACTTCAGGTTTACTGTATCCCTCTGTTGTTCTTATTGACGATGAAACACAGAAATTGCATCGGAAATAAATACAAAAGGCACAATGCCGACTTAAGTACAAGAAGACTGACTCTTCATACTGTCTATGTTTGAACCATTCCTGTGACACTTGTAATAGATTCCGATGCTTCAGGTTTACTGTATCCCTCTGACCTTCTTATTGACGGTGAAACACAGAAATTGCATCGGAATTAAATACGAAAGGCACAATGCCGACTTAAGTACAAGAAGACTGACTCTTCTTACTGTCTATGTTTTGAAACATTCCTGTGACACTAGTTATAGATTCCGATGCTTCACTCCACGTTTACTGTATCCCTTGGACCTTCTTATTGACGATGAAACACAGAAATTGCATCGGAATTAAATACAAAAGGCACAATTCGGACATAACTACAAGAAGGATGACTGGTCTTACTGATTATAGTTTGAACCATTCCTGTGACACTAGTTATAGATTCCGAAGCTTTACTTCCGGTTTACTGTATACCTTGGACCTTCTTATTGACGATGAAACACAGACATTGCGTCGGAATTAAATACAAAAGGCACAATGCCGACTTAAGTACAACAAGACTGACTCTTCCTACTGTCTATGTTTTGAACCATTCCTGTGACACTAGTTGTGGATTCCGATGCTTCACTTCAGGTTTACTGTATCCCTCTGACCATCTTAATGACGATGAAACACAGAAATTTCATCGGAATTAAATACAAAAGGCACAAAGCCGACTTACGTACAAGAAGACTGACTCTTCCTACTGTCTATGTTTTGAACCATTTCTGTGACACTAGTTATAGGGTCCGATGCTTCACTTCAGGTTTACTGTATCCCTTGGACCTTGTTATTGACGATGAATCTCAGAAATTGCATCGGAATTAAATACAAAAGGCACGATGCCGACGAAAGTACTAGAAGATTGACTCTTCTTACTGTCTATATTTTGAACCATTCCAGTGACACTAGTTATAGATTCCGATGGTTCACTTCAGGTTTACTGTATCCTTTGGACCTTCTTATTGACGATGAAACACAGAAATTGCATCGGAATTAAATACAAAAGGCACAATGCCGACTTAAGTACAAGAAGACTGACCCTTCTTACTTTCTATGCTTTGAACCATTACCGTGACACTAGTTATAGATTCCGATGCTTCACTCCACGTTTACTGTATCCCTTGGACCTTCTTATTGACGATGAAACACAGAAATTGCATCGGATTTAAATACAAAAGCCACAATGCCGACTTAAGTACAAGAAGACTGACTTTTCTTACTGACTATTTTTTGAACCATTCCTGTGACACTAGTTATAGATTCCGATGCTTCACTTCAAGTTTACAGTATCCCTCTGACCTTCTTATTCACGATGAAACTCAGAAATTGAAAACGGAATTAAATACAAAAGGCACAATGCCGACAAATGGACCAGAAGACTGACTCATCTTACTTTCTATGATTTGAACCATTCCTGTGACACTAGTTATAGATTCCGATGCTTCACTTCGGGTTTACTATATCCCTCTGACCTTCTTATTCACGATGAAACACAGATATTGCAACCGAATTAAATACAAAAGGCACAATGCCGACTTAAGTACAAGAAGACTGACTCTTCATACTGTCTATGTTTGAACCATTCCTGTGACACTTGTAATAGATTCCGATGCTTCAGGTTTACTGTATCCCTCTGACCTTCTTATTGACGGTGAAACACAGAAATATCATCGGAATTAAATACGAAAGGCACAATGCCGACTTAAGTACAAGAAGACTGACTCTTCTTACTGTCTATGTTTGAAACATTCCTGTGACACTAGTTATAGATTCCGATGCTTCACTCCAGGTTTACTGTATCCCTTGGACCTTCTTATTGACGATGAAACACAGAAATTGCATCGGAATTAAATACAAAAGGCACAATTCGGACATAAGTACAAGAAGGATGACTGTTCTTACTGATTATAGTTTGAACCATTCCTGTGACACTAGTTATAGATTCCGATGCTTTACTTCCGGTTTACTGTATACCTTGTACCTTCTTATTGACGATGAAACACAGACATTGCATCGGAATTAAATACAAAAGGCACAATGCCGACTTAAGTACAAGAAGACTGACTCTTCCTACTGTCTATGTTTTGAACCATTCCTGTGACACTAGTTGTGGATTCCGATGCTTCACTTCAGGTTTACTGTATCCCTCTGACCATCTTAAGGACGATGAAACACAGTAATTGCATCGGAATTAAATACAAAAGGCACAAAGCCGACTTAAGTACAAGAAGACTGACTCTTCCTACTGTCTATGTTTTGAACCATTTCTGTGACACTAGTTATAGGGTCCGATGCTTCACTTCAGGTTTACTGTATCCCTGGGACCTTCTTATTGACGATGAATCACAGAAATTGCATCGGAATTAAATACAAAAGGCACAAAGCCGACTTAATTACAAGAAGACTGACTCTTCCTACTGTCTATGTTTTGAAGCATTTCTGTGACACTAGTTATAGATTCCGATGCTTCACTTCAGGTTTACTGTATCCCTCTGACCTTCTTATTGACGATGAAACACTGAAATTCCATCGGAATAAAATACAAAAGGCACAATGCCTACTAAACTACAAGAAGACTGACTCTTCTTACTGTCTACGTTTTGAACAATTCCTGTGACACTAGTTATAGATTCCGATGTTTGACTTCAGTTTTACTGTACCCTTGCCGACTTCAGTACAAGAGACTGACTCTTCTTACTGACTATGTTTTGAACCATTCCTGTGACACTAGTGATCGATTCCGATGCGTCACTTCAGGTTTACTGTATCCCTTGGACGTTCTTATTGACGATGAAACACAGAAATTTCATCGGAATTAAATAAAAAAGTCACAATGCCGACTTAAGTACAAGAAGACTTACTTTACCTACTGAAGAAGACTGACTCTTCTTACTGACTCTGTTTTGAACCATTCCTGTGACACTAGCAATAGATTCCGATGCTTCACTTCAGGTTTACTGTATCCCTCTGACCTCCTTATTGACGATGAAACACAGAAATTGCATCGGAATTAAATACAAAAGGCATAATGCCGACTTAAGTACAAGAAGACTGACTCTTCTTACTGTCTATGTTTTGACCCATTCCATTGACACTAGTTATGGATTCCGATGCTTCACTCCAGGTTCCCTGTATTCCCTTTGACCTTGTTATTGACGATGAAACACAGAAATTGCATCTTAATTAAGTAGAGAAGGCACAATGCCGACATAAGTACAACAAGACTGACTCTTCTTACTGCCTGTGTTTTGAACCATTCCTGTGACACTAGTTATAGATTCCGATACTACACTTGAGGTTTACTGTATACCTTGGAAGTCCTTATTGACGATGAAATACAGAAATTGCCTCGGAATTAAATGCAAAAGGCACAATGCCGACTTAAGTACAAGAAGACTGACTCTTCCTACTGTCTATGTTTTGAACCATTCCTGTGACACTAGTTTTGGATTCAGGTTTACTGTATCCCTCTGACCTTCTTATTGACAATGAAACACAGAAATTGCATGGGAATTAAATACAAAAGGCACAATGCCGACTTAAGTACAAGAAGACTGACTCTTCATACTGTCTATGTATGAACCATTCCTGTGACACTTGTAATAGATTCCGATGCTTCAGGTTTACTGTATCCCTCTGACCTTCTTATTGACGGTGAAACACAGAAATATCATTGGAATTAAATACAAAAGGCACAAAGCCGACTTAAGTACAAGAAGACTGACTCTTCCTACTGTCTATGTTTTGAACCATTCCATTGACACTAGTTATAGATTCCGATGCTTCGCTCCAGGTTTTCTGTATCCCTTGGACCCTCTTATTGACGATGAAACACAGAAATTGCATCGGAATTAAATAGAAAAGGCACAATGCCGTCTTAAGTACAAGAAGACTGACTCTTCTTACTGACTATGCTTTGAACCATTCCTGTGACACTAGTTATAGATTCCGATGCGTCACTTCAGGTTTACTGTATCCCTTGGACGTTCTTATTGACGATGAAACACAGAAATTTCATCGGAATTAAATAAAAAAGGCACAATGCCGACTTAAGTACAAGAAGACTTACTCTACCTACTGAAGAAGACTGACTCTTCTTACTGACTCTGTTTTGAACCATTCCTGTGACACTAGCAATAGATTCCGATGCTTCACTTCAGGTTTACTGTATCCCTCTGACCTCCTTATTGACGATGAAACACAGAAATTGCATCGGAATTAAATGCAAAAGGCACAAAGCCGACTTAAGTACAAGAAGACTGACTCTTCCTACTGTCTACGTTTTGAACCTTTCCTGTGACACTAGTTTTGGATTCAGGTTTACTGTATCCCTCTGACCTTCTTATTGACAATGAAACACAGATATTGCATGGGAATTAAATACAAAAGGCACAATGCCGACTTAAGTACAAGAAGACTGACTCTTCCTACTGTCTATGTTTTGAACCATTCCTGTGACACTAGTTATAGATTCCGATGCTTCACTTAAGGGTGACTGCATCCCTCTGAGCTTATTGCCGATGAAGCACAGAAATTGCATCTGAATTAAATACAAAAGGCACAATAGCGACTTAAGGACAAGAAGACTGACTGTTCATACTGACTATGTTTTGAACCATTAAATACAAAAGGCACAATGCCGGCATAAGTACAAGAAGGCTGATTCTTCCTACTGTCTATGTTTTGAACCATTCCTGTGACACTAGTTGTGGATTCCGATGCTTCACTTCAGGTTTACTGTATCCCTCTGACCTTCTTATTGACGATGAAACACAGAAATTGCATCGGAATTAAATACAAAAGGCACAATGCAGACTTAAGGACATGAAGACTGACTCTTCTTACTGTCTATGTTTTGAACCATTCCATTGACACTAGTTATAGATTCCGATGCTTCGCTCCAGGTTTTCTGTATCCCTTGGACCCTCTTATTGACGATGAAACACAGAAATTGCATCGGAATTAAATAGAAAAGGCACAATGCCGACTTAAGTACAAGAAGACTGACTCTTCTTACTGACTATGCTTTGAACCATTCCTGTGACACTAGTTATGGATTCCGATTCTTCACTTCAGGTTTACTGTATCTCTTGGACCTTCGTATTGACGATGAAACACAGAAATTGCATCGGAATTAAATACAAAAGGCACAATGCCGACTTAAGTACATGAAGACCGTTTCTTCTTACTGTCTATGTTTTTAACCATTCTCTGTGACACTAGTTATAGATTCCAATGCTAAACTCCAGGTTTACTGTATCCCTTGGACCTGCTTATTGTCGATGAAACACAGAAATTGCAACGAAATTAAATACACAAGGCACAATGCCGACTGAAGTACAAGATGACTGACTCTTCCTGCTGTCTATGTTTTGAAAAATTCCTGTGACACTAGTTTTGGATTCCGATGCTTCACTTCAGGTTTACTGTATCTCTCTGAACTTCTTATTGACGATGAAACACAGAAATTGCATCGGAATTAAATACAAAAGGCACAAAGCCTACTTAAGTACAAGAAGACTGACTCTTCTTATTGCCTATGTTTGAACCATTCCTGTGACACTAGTTATAGATTCCGATGCTTCACTTCAAATTTACTGTATCCCTCTGACCTACTTATTGACGATGAAACACAGAAATTGCATCGGAATTAAATAGAAAAGGCCCACTGCCGACTTAAAAACAAGAAGACTGACTCTTCTTACTGTCTATGTTTTGAACCATTCCTGCGACACTAGTTATAGATTCCGATGCTTGACTTCATTTTTACTGTATCCCATGGACCTCCTTATGGACGATGAAACACAGAAATTGCATCGGAATTAAATACAAAAGGCACAATGCCGACTTAAGTACAAGAGACTGACTCTTCTTACTGTCTATGATTTGAACCATTCCTGTGACAGTAGTTATAGATTCCGATGCTTTACTTCAGGATTACTGTATCCCTTGGACATTCTTATTGACGATGAGACACAGAAATTGCATCGGAATTAAATACAAAAGGCACAATGCCGACTTAAGTACAAGAAGACTGACTCTTCTTACTGTCCATGTTTTGAACCATTCCTGTGACACTAGTTATAGATTCCGATGCTTCACTTCAGGTTTACTGTATCCCTCTGACCTTCGTATTGACGATGACACACTGAAATTGCATCGGAATTAAATAGAAAAGGCACAATGCCGACTTAAGTACAAGAAGACTGACTCTTCTTACTGTCTACGTTTCGAACCATTCCTGTGACACTAGTTATAGATTCCGATGTTTGACTTCAGTTTTACTGTATCCCTTGGACCTTCTTATTGACGATGAAAAACATAAATTGCATCGGAATTAAATACAAAACGCACAATGCCGACTTAAGTACAAGAGACTGACTCTTCTTACTGACTATGTTTTGAACCATTCCTGTGACACTAGTTATAGATTCCGATGCTTCACTTCAGGTTTACTGTATCCCCCTGCCGTTCTTATTGACGATGAAACACAGAAATTGCATCGGAATTAAATAGAAAAGGCACGATGCCGACTTAAGTACAAGAAGACTGATTCTTCCTTCTGTCTAAGTTTTGAACCATTCCCGTGTCACTAGTTATAGATTCCCAAGCTTCACTTCAGGTTTAGTGTTTCCCTTGGACCTTCTTATTGACGATGAAGCACAGATATTGCATCCGAATTCAATACAAAAGGCACAATGCCGACTTAAGTACATGAAGACCGACACTTCTTACTGACTATGTTTTGAACCATTTCTGTGACACTAGTTATAGAGTCCGATGCCTCACTTCAGGTTTACTGTATCCCTTGCACCTTCTTATTGACGATGAATCACAGAAATCGCATCGGAATTAAATACAAAAGGCACAATGCCGACTTAAGTACAAGAAGACTGACTCTTCTTACTGTCTATATTTTGAACCATTCCAGTGACACTAGTTATAGATTCCGATGCTTCACTTCAGGTTTACTGTTTTCCTTCGAAATTATTATTGACGATGAAACACAGAAATTGCATCGGAATTAAATACAAAAGGCACAATGCCGACTTAAGTACAAGAAGACTGACTCTTCTTACTGTCTATGATTTGAACCAATACTGTGACACTAGTTATAGATTCCGATGCTTTACTCCAGGTTTACTGTATCCCCTGGACCTTCTTGTTGACGATGAAACACAGATATTGCATCGGAATTAAATACAAAAGCACAATGCCGACTTAAGGACAAGAAGACTGACTCTTCTTTCTGACTATGTTTTGAACCATTCCTGTGACACTAGTTGTAGATTCCGATGGTTCACTTCGGGTTTACTATATCCCTCTGACCTTCTTATTCACGATGAAACACAGAAATTGCATCCGAATTAAATACAAAAGGCACAATGCCGACATAAGTACAAGAAGACTGACTCTTCATACTCTCTATGTTTGAACCAATCCTGTGACACTTGTAATAGATTCCGATGCTTCAGGTTTACTGTATCCCTCTGACCTTCTTATTGACGGTGAAACACAGAAATTGCATCGGAATTAAATACGAAAGGCACAATGCCGACTTAAGTACAAGAAGACTGACTCTTCTTAATGTCTATGTTTTGAACCATTCCTGTGACACTAGTTATAGATTCCAATGCTTCACTTCAGGTTTACTGCATCCCTTGGACCTTCTTATTGACGATGAAACACAGAAATTGCATCGGAATTCAATTCAAAAGGCACAATGCCGACTTATGTTCAAATAGACTGACTCTTCTTACCGACTATGGTTTGAAACATTCCTGTGACACTAGTTATAGATTCCGATGCTTCACTTCAGGTTTACTGTATCCCTCTGACGTTCTTGTTGACGATGAAACACAGAAATTGCATCGGAATAAAATACAAAAGGCACAATGCCTACTTAAGTACAAGAAGACTGACTCTTCTTATTGACTATGTTTTGAACCATTCCTGTGACACTAGTTATAGATTCCGATGCTTCACTTCAGGTTTACTGTATCCCTCTGACCTTCGTATTGACGATGAAACACTGAAATTGCATCGGAATTAAATAGAAAAGGCACAATGCCGACTTAAGTACAAGGAGACTGACTCTTATTACTGTCTACGTTTTGAACCATTCCTGTGACACTAGTTATAGGTTCCGATGTTTGACTTCAGTTTTACTGTATCGCTTGGACCTTCTTATTGACGATGAAAAACAGAAATTGCATCGGAATTATATACAAAACGCACAATGCCGACTTAAGTACAAGAGACTGACTCTTCTTACTATGTTTTGAACCATTCCTGTGACACTAGTTATAGATTCCGATGCTTCACTTCAGGTTACTGTATCCCTCTGCCGTTCTTATTGACGATGAAACACAGAAATTGCATCGGAATTAAATAGAAAAGGCGCAATGACGACTTAAGTACAAGAAGACTGACTCTTCCTACTGTCTAAGTTTTGAACCATTCCCGTGACACTAGTAATAGATTCTGATGCTTCACTTCAGGTTTACTGTTTGCCTTGGACATTCTTATTGACGATGAAACCCAGAAATTGCATCGGAATTCAATACAAAAGGCACAATGCCGACTTAAGTACATGAAGACCGACACTTCCTACTGACTATGCTTTGTACCATTTCTGTGACACTAGTTATAGAGTCCGATGCCTCACTTCAGGTTTACTGTATCCCTTGGACCTTCTTATTGACGATGAATCACAGAAATCGCATCGGAATAAAATACAAAAGGCACAATGCCGACTTAAGTACAAGAAGACTGACTCTTCTTACTGTCTATATTTTGAACCATTCCAGTGACACTAGTTATAGATTCCGATGCTTCACTTCAGGTTTACTGTATTCCTTCGACCTTCTTATTGACGATGAAACACAGAAATTGCATCGGAATTAAATACAAAAGGCACAATGCCGACTTAAGTACAAGAAGACTGACTCTTCTTACTGTCTATGCTTTGAACCACTACTGTGACACTAGTTATAGATTCCGAAGCTATACTCCAGGTTTACTGTATCCCATGGACCTTCTTGTTGACGATGAAACACAGATATTGCATCGGAATTAAATACAAAAGGCACAATGCCGACTTAAGGACAAGAAGACTGACTCTTCTTACTGACTATGTTTTGAACCTTTCCTGTGACACTAGTTATAGATTCCGATGCTTCACTTCGGGTGTACTATATCCCTCTGACCTTCTTATTCACGATGAAACACAGAAATTGCATCCGAATTAAATACAAAAGGCACAATGCCGACATAAGTACAAGAAGACTGACTCTTCATACTGTCTATGTTTGAACCATTCCTGTGACACTTGTAATAGATTCCGATGCTTCAGGTTTACTGTATCCCTCTGACCTTCTTATTGACGGTGAAACACAGAAATTGCATCGGAATTAAATACGAAAGGCACAATGCCGACTTAAGTACAAAAGACTGACTCTTCTCACTGTCTATGTTTTGAACCATTCCTGTGACACTAGTTATAGATTCCAATGCTTCACTTCAGGTTTACTGCATCCCTTGGACCTTCTTATTGACGATGAAACACAGAAATTGCATCGGAATTAAATTCAAAAGGCACAATGCCGACTTATGTTCAAATAGACTGACTCTTCTTACAGACTATGGTTTGAAACATTCCTGTGAGACTAGTTATAGATTCCGATGCTTCACTTCAGGTTTACTGTATCCCTCTGACGTTCTTGTTGACGATGAAACACAGAAATTGCATCGGAATAAAATACAAATGGCACAATGCCTACTTAAGTACAAGAAGACTGATTCTTCTTATTGACTATGTTTTGAACCATTCCTGTGACACTAGTTATAGATTCCGATGCTTCACTTCAGGTTTACTGTATCCCTCTGACCTTCGTGTTGACGATGAAACACTGAAATTGCATCGGAATTAAATAGAAAAGGCACAATGCCGACTTAAGTACAAGAAGACTGACTCTTCTTACTGTCTACGTTTTGAACCATTCCTGTGACACTAGTTATAGATTCCGATGTTTGACTTCAGTTTTACTGTATCCCTTGGACCTTCTTAATGACGATGAAAAACAGAAATTGCATCGGAATTATATACAAAACGCACAATGCCGACTTAAGTACAAGAGACTGACTCTTCTTACTATGTTTTGAACCATTCCTGTGACACTAGTTATAGATTCCGATGCTTCACTTCAGGTTACTGTATCCCTCTGCCGTTCTTATTGACGATGAAACACAGAAATTGCATCGGAATTAAATAGAAAAGGCGCAATGACGACTTAAGTACAAGAAGACTGACTCTTCCTACTGTCTAAGTTTTGAACCATTCCCGTGACACTAGTAATAGATTCTGATGCTTCACTTCAGGTTTACTGTTTGCCTTGGACATTCTTATTGACGATGAAACCCAGAAATTGCATCGGAATTCAATACAAAAGGCACAATGCCGACTTAAGTACATGAAGACCGACACTTCCTACTGACTATGCTTTGAACCATTTCTGTGACACTAGTTATAGAGTCCGATGCCTCACTTCAGGTTTACTGTATCCCTTGGACCTTCTTATTGACGATGAATCACAGAAATCGCATCGGAATAAAATACAAAAGGCACAATGCCGACTTAAGTACAAGAAGACTGACTCTTCTTACTGTCTATATTTTGAACCATTCCAGTGACACTAGTTATAGATTCCGATGCTTCACTTCAGGTTTACTGTATTCCTTCGACCTTCTTATTGACGATGAAACACACAAATTGCATCGGAATTAAATACAAAAGGCACAATGCCGACTTAAGTACAAGAAGACTGACTCATCTTACTGACTATGTTTTGAACCATTCCTGTGACACTAGTTATAGATTCGGATGCTTCACTTCAGGTTTACTGTATCCCTTGGCCATTCTTATTGACGATGAAACACAGAAATTGCATCGGAATTAAATACAAAAGGCACAATGAAGACTTAAGTACAAGAAGATTGACTCTTCTTACTGTCTATGATTTGAACCATTCCTGTGACACTAGTTATAGATTCTGATGCTTCACTCCACGTTTACTTTATCCCTTGGACCTTCTTATTGACGATGAAGCACAGATATTGTATCGGAATTAAATACAAAAGGCACAATGCCGACTTAAGGACAAGAAGACTGACTCTTCTTACTGATTATGTTTTGAACCATTCCTGTGAACTAATTATTGATTCCGATGCTTCACTTCAGGTTTATTGTAACCCTCTGACCTTCTTATAGGCTATGAAACTCAGAAATTGCATCGGAATTGAATTCAAAAGGCACAATGCCGACTTAAGTACAAGAAGACTGACTCTTCTTACTTTCTATGTTTTGAACCATTCCATTGACACTAGTTATAGATTCCGACGCTACACTCCAGGTATACTGTATCCCTTGGACCTTCTTAATGACGATGAAACACAGAAATTGCATCGGAATTTAATACAAAAGGCACAATGAAGACTTAAGTACAAGAAGACTGACTCTTCTTACTGTCTATGATTTGAACCATTCCTGTGACACTAGTTATAGATTCTGATGCTTCACTCCACGTTTACTTTATCCCTTGGACCTTCTTATTGACGATGAAGCACAGATATTGTATCGGAATTAAATACAAAAGGCACAATGCCGACTTAAGGACAAGAAGACTGACTCTTCTTTCTGACTATGTTTTGAACCATTCCTGTGACACTAGTTGTAGATTCCGATGCTTCACTTCGGGTTTCCTTTATCCCTCTGACCTTCTTATTCACGATGAAACACAGAAATTGCATCCGAATTAAATACAAAAGGCACAATGCCGACATAAGTACAAGAAGACTGACTCTTCTTACTGTCTATATTTTGAACCATTCCTGTGACACTAGTTATAGATTCCGATGCTTAACTTCAGATTTACTGTATTCCTTCGACCTTCTTATTGACGATGAAACACAGAAATTGCATCGGAATTAAATACAAAAGGTACTATGCCGACTTAAGTACAAGAAGACTGACTCTTCTTACTGTCTATGCTTTGAACCAATACTTTGACACTAGTTATAGATTCCGAAGCTTTACTCCAGGTTTACTGTATCCCATGGACCTTCTTGTTGACGATGAAACACAGATATTGCATCGGAATTAAATACAAAAGGCATAATGCCGACTTAAGGACAAGAAGACTGACTCTTCTTACTGACTATGTTTTGAACCATTCCTGTGACACTAGTTATAGATTCCGATGCTTCACTTCGGGTGTACTATATCCCTCTGACCTTCTTATTGACGATGAAACACAATAATTGCATCTGTATTAAATACAAAAGGCACAATGCCGACTTAAGTACAAGAAGACTGACTCATCTTACTGACTATGATTTGAACCATTCCTGTGACACTATTTATAGATTCGGATGCTTCACTTCAGGTTTACTGTATCCCTTGGACATTCTTATTGACGATGAAACACAGAAATTGCACCGGAATTAAATACAAAAGGCACAATGAAGACATAAGTACAAGAAGACTGACTCTTCTTACTGACTATGATTTGAACCATTCCTGTGACACTAGTTATAGATTCTGATGCTTCACTCCACGTTTACATTATCCCTTGGACCTTCTTATTGACGATGAAGCACAGATATTGTATCGGAACTAAATACAAAAGGCACAATGCCGACTTAAGGACAAGAAGACTGACTCTTCTTACTGATTATGTTTTAAACCATTCCTGTGAACTAATTATTGATTCCGATGCTTCACTTCAGGTTTATTGTATCCCTCTGACCTTCTTATAGGCTATGAAACTCAGAAATTGCATCGGAATTGAATTCAAAAGGCACAATGCCGACTTAAGTACAAGAAGACTGACTCTTCTTACTTTCTATGTTTTGAACCATTCCATTGACACTAGTTATAGATTCCGATGCTACACTCCAGGTATACTGTATCCCTTGGACCTTCTTAATGACGATGAAACACAGAAATTGCATCGGAATTTAATACAAAAGGCACAATGCCGACTTAAGTACAAAAAGTCTGACTCTTTTTACTGTCTATATTTTGAACCATTCCAGTGACACTAGTTATAGATTCCGATGCTTCACTTCAGGTTTACTGTATCCTTAGGACCTTCTTATTGACGATGAAACACAGAAATTGCATCGGAACTAAATACAAAAGGCACAATGCCGACTTAAGTACAAGAAGACGGACTCTTCTTACTTTCTATGTTTTGAACCATTACTGTGACACTAGTTATAGATTCCGATGCTTCACTCCAGGTTTACTGTATCCCTTGGGCCTCCTTATTGACGATGAAACACAGAAATTACATCGGAATTAAATACAAAAGCCACAATGACGACATAAGGACAAGAAGACTGACTCTTCTTACTGACTATGTTTTGAACCATTCCTGTGACACTAGTTATAGATTCCGATGCATCACTTCAAATTTACTGTATCCCTCTGACCTTCTTATTGACGATGAAACACAGAAATTGCATCGGAATTAAATACAAAAGGCACAATGCCAACTTAAGTACAAGAGACTGACTCTTCTTATTGTCTATGTTTGGAACCATTCCTGTGACACTAGTTATAGATTCCGATGCTTCACTTCAGGATTACTGTATCCCTTGGTCATTCTTATTGACGATGAAACACAGAAATTGCATCGGAATTAAATACAAAAGGCACAATGCCGACTTAAGTACAAGACGACTGACTCTTCTTACTGTCTATGTTTTAAACCATTCCTGTGACACTAGTTATAGATTCCGATGCTTCACTTCAGGTTTACTGCATTCTTTGGACCTTCTTATTGACGATGAAACACAGAAATTGCATCGGAATTAAATTCAAAAGGCACAATGCTGACTTATGTACAAAAAGACTGACTCTTCTTACTGACTATGTTTTGAACCATTCCTGTGACACTAGTTATAGATTCCGATGCTTCACTTCAGGTTTACTGTATCCCTCTGACCTTCTTGTTGAAGATGAAACACAGAAATTGATTCGGAATAAAATACAAAAGGCACAATGCCTACTTAAGTACAAGAAGACTGACTCTTCTTATTGACTCTGTTTTGAACTATTCCTGTGACACTAGTTATAGATTCCGATGCTTCACTTCAGGTTTACTGTATCTGTCTGACCTTCGTATTGACGATGAAACACTGAAATTGCATCGGAATTAAATAGAAAAGGCACAATGCCGACTTAAGTACAAGAAGACTGACTCTTCTTACTGTCTACGTTTTGAACCATTCCTGAGATACTAGTTATAGATTCCGATGTTTGACTTCAGTTTTACTGTATCCCTCTGTTGTTCTTATTGACGATGAAACACAGAAATTGCATCGGAATTAAATAGAAAAGGCACAATGCCGACTTAAGTACAAGAAGACTGACTCTTCCTACTGCCTATGCTTTGAACCATTCCCGTGACACTAGTTATAGATTCCGATGCTTCACTTCAGGTTTACTGTATCCCTCTGACCTTCTTGTTGAAGATGAAACACAGAAATTGCATCGGAATAAAATACAAAAGGCACAATGCCTACTTAAGTACAAGAAGACTGACTCTTCTTATTGACTATGTTTTGAACTATTCCTGTGACACTAGTTATAGATTCTGATGCTTCACTCCACGTTTACTTTATCCCTTGGACCTTCTTATTGACGATGAAGCACAGATATTGTATCGGAATTAAATACAAAAGGCACAATGCCGACTTAAGGACAAGAAGACTGACTCTTCTTTCTGACTATGTTTTGAACCATTCCTGTCACACTAGTTGTAGATTCCGATGCTTCACTTCGGGTTTACTTTATCCCTCTGACCTTCTTATTCACGATGAAACACAGAAATTGCATCCGAATTAAATACAAAAGGCACAATGCCGACATAAGTACAAGAAGACTGACTCTTCATACTGTCTATGTTTGAACCATTCCTGTGACACTTGTAATAGATTCCGATGCTTCAGGTTTACTGTATCCCTCTGACCTTCTTATTGACGGTGAAACACAGAAATTGCATCGGAATTAAATACGAAAGGCACAATGCCGACTTAAGTACAAAAGACTGACTCTTCTCACTGTCTATGTTTTGAACCATTCCTGTGACACTAGTTATAGATTCCAATGCTTCACTTCAGGTTTACTGCATCCCTTGGACCTTCTTATTGACGATGAAACACAGAAATTGCATCGGAATTAAATTCAAAAGGCACAATGCCGACTTATGTTCAAATAGACTGACTCTTCTTACAGACTATGGTTTGAAACATTCCTGTGAGACTAGTTATAGATTCCGATGCTTCACTTCAGGTTTACTGTATCCCTCTGACGTTCTTGTTGACGATGAAACACAGAAATTGCATCGGAATAAAATACAAATGGCACAATGCCTACTTAAGTACAAGAAGACTGACTCTTCTTATTGACTATGTTTTGAACCATTCCTGTGACACTAGTTATAGATTCCGATGCTTCACTTCAGGTTTACTGTATCCCTCTGACCTTCGTGTTGACGATGAAACACTGAAATTGCATCGGAATTAAATAGAAAAGGCACAATGCCGACTTAAGTACAAGAAGACTGACTCTTCTTACTGTCTACGTTTTGAACCATTCCTGTGACACTAGTTATAGATTCCGATGTTTGACTTCAGTTTTACTGTATCCCTTGGACCTTCTTATTGACGATGAAAAACAGAAATTGCATCGGAATTATATACAAAACGCACAATGCCGACTTAAGTACAAGAGACTGACTCTTCTTACTATGTTTTGAACCATTCCTGTGACACTAGTTATAGATTCCGATGCTTCACTTCAGGTTACTGTATCCCTCTGCCGTTCTTATTGACGATGAAACACAGAAATTGCATCGGAATTAAATAGAAAAGGCGCAATGACGACTTAAGTACAAGAAGACTGACTCTTCCTACTGTCTAAGTTTTGAACCATTCCCGTGACACTAGTAATAGATTCTGATGCTTCACTTCAGGTTTACTGTTTGCCTTGGACATTCTTATTGACGATGAAACCCAGAAATTGCATCGGAATTCAATACAAAAGGCACAATGCCGACTTAAGTACATGAAGACCGACACTTCCTACTGACTATGCTTTGAACCATTTCTGTGACACTAGTTATAGAGTCCGATGCCTCACTTCAGGTTTACTGTATCCCTTGGACCTTCTTATTGACGATGAATCACAGAAATCGCATCGGAATAAAATACAAAAGGCACAATGCCGACTTAAGTACAAGAAGACTGACTCTTCTTACTGTCTATATTTTGAACCATTCCAGTGACACTAGTTATAGATTCCGATGCTTCACTTCAGGTTTACTGTATTCCTTCGACCTTCTTATTGACGATGAAACACACAAATTGCATCGGAATTAAATACAAAAGGCACAATGCCGACTTAAGTACAAGAAGACTGACTCATCTTACTGACTATGTTTTGAACCATTCCTGTGACACTAGTTATAGATTCGGATGCTTCACTTCAGGTTTACTGTATCCCTTGGCCATTCTTATTGACGATGAAACACAGAAATTGCATCGGAATTAAATACAAAAGGCACAATGAAGACTTAAGTACAAGAAGATTGACTCTTCTTACTGTCTATGATTTGAACCATTCCTGTGACACTAGTTATAGATTCTGATGCTTCACTCCACGTTTACTTTATCCCTTGGACCTTCTTATTGACGATGAAGCACAGATATTGTATCGGAATTAAATACAAAAGGCACAATGCCGACTTAAGGACAAGAAGACTGACTCTTCTTACTGATTATGTTTTGAACCATTCCTGTGAACTAATTATTGATTCCGATGCTTCACTTCAGGTTTATTGTAACCCTCTGACCTTCTTATAGGCTATGAAACTCAGAAATTGCATCGGAATTGAATTCAAAAGGCACAATGCCGACTTAAGTACAAGAAGACTGACTCTTCTTACTTTCTATGTTTTGAACCATTCCATTGACACTAGTTATAGATTCCGACGCTACACTCCAGGTATACTGTATCCCTTGGACCTTCTTAATGACGATGAAACACAGAAATTGCATCGGAATTTAATACAAAAGGCACAATGAAGACTTAAGTACAAGAAGACTGACTCTTCTTACTGTCTATGATTTGAACCATTCCTGTGACACTAGTTATAGATTCTGATGCTTCACTCCACGTTTACTTTATCCCTTGGACCTTCTTATTGACGATGAAGCACAGATATTGTATCGGAATTAAATACAAAAGGCACAATGCCGACTTAAGGACAAGAAGACTGACTCTTCTTTCTGACTATGTTTTGAACCATTCCTGTGACACTAGTTGTAGATTCCGATGCTTCACTTCGGGTTTCCTTTATCCCTCTGACCTTCTTATTCACGATGAAACACAGAAATTGCATCCGAATTAAATACAAAAGGCACAATGCCGACATAAGTACAAGAAGACTGACTCTTCTTACTGTCTATATTTTGAACCATTCCTGTGACACTAGTTATAGATTCCGATGCTTCACTTCAGATTTACTGTATTCCTTCGACCTTCTTATTGACGATGAAACACAGAAATTGCATCGGAATTAAATACAAAAGGTACTATGCCGACTTAAGTACAAGAAGACTGACTCTTCTTACTGTCTATGCTTTGAACCAATACTTTGACACTAGTTATAGATTCCGAAGCTTTACTCCAGGTTTACTGTATCCCATGGACCTTCTTGTTGACGATGAAACACAGATATTGCATCGGAATTAAATACAAAAGGCATAATGCCGACTTAAGGACAAGAAGACTGACTCTTCTTACTGACTATGTTTTGAACCATTCCTGTGACACTAGTTATAGATTCCGATGCTTCACTTCGGGTGTACTATATCCCTCTGACCTTCTTATTGACGATGAAACACAATAATTGCATCTGTATTAAATACAAAAGGCACAATGCCGACTTAAGTACAAGAAGACTGACTCATCTTACTGACTATGATTTGAACCATTCCTGTGACACTATTTATAGATTCGGATGCTTCACTTCAGGTTTACTGTATCCCTTGGACATTCTTATTGACGATGAAACACAGAAATTGCACCGGAATTAAATACAAAAGGCACAATGAAGACATAAGTACAAGAAGACTGACTCTTCTTACTGTCTATGATTTGAACCATTCCTGTGACACTAGTTATAGATTCTGATGCTTCACTCCACGTTTACATTATCCCTTGGACCTTCTTATTGACGATGAAGCACAGATATTGTATCGGAACTAAATACAAAAGGCACAATGCCGACTTAAGGACAAGAAGAGTGACTCTTCTTACTGATTATGTTTTTAACCATTCCTGTGAACTATTTATTGATTCCGATGCTTCACTTCAGGTTTATTGTATCCCTCTGACCTGCTTATAGGCTATGAAACTCAGAAATTGCATCGGAATTGAATTCAAAAGGCACAATGCCGACTTAAGTACAAGAAGACTGACTCTTCTTACTTTCTATGTTTTGAACCATTCCATTGACACTAGTTATAGATTCCGATGCTACACTCCAGGTATACTGTATCCCTTGGACCTTCTTAATGACGATGAAACACAGAAATTGCATCGGAATTTAATACAAAAGGCACAATGCCGACTTAAGTACAAAAAGTCTGACTCTTTTTACTGTCTATATTTTGAACCATTCCAGTGACACTAGTTATAGATTCCGATGCTTCACTTCAGGTTTACTGTATCCTTAGGACCTTCTTATTGACGATGAAACACAGAAATTGCATCGGAACTAAATACAAAAGGCACAATGCCGACTTAAGTACAAGAAGACGGACTCTTCTTACTTTCTATGTTTTGAACCATTACTGTGACACTAGTTATAGATTCCGATGCTTCACTCCAGGTTTACTGTATCCCTTGGGCCTCCTTATTGACGATGAAACACAGAAATTGCATCGGAATTAAATACAAAAGCCACAATGACGACATAAGGACAAGAAGACTGACTCTTCTTACTGACTATGTTTTGAACCATTCCTGTGACACTAGTTATAGATTCCGATGCATCACTTCAAATTTACTGTATCCCTCTGACCTTCTTATTGACGATGAAACACAGAAATTGCATCGGAATTAAATACAAAAGGCACAATGCCAACTTAAGTACAAGAGACTGACTCTTCTTATTGTCTATGTTTGGAACCATTCCTGTGACACTAGTTATAGATTCCGATGCTTCACTTCAGGATTACTGTATCCCTTGGTCATTCTTATTGACGATGAAACACAGAAATTGCATCGGAATTAAATACAAAAGGCACAATGCCGACTTAAGTACAAGACGACTGACTCTTCTTACTGTCTATGTTTTAAACCATTCCTGTGACACTAGTTATAGATTCCGATGCTTCACTTCAGGTTTACTGCATTCTTTGGACCTTCTTATTGACGATGAAACACAGAAATTGCATCGGAATTAAATTCAAAAGGCACAATGCTGACTTATGTACAAAAAGACTGACTCTTCTTACTGACTATGTTTTGAACCATTCCTGTGACACTAGTTATAGATTCCGATGCTTCACTTCAGGTTTACTGTATCCCTCTGACCTTCTTGTTGAAGATGAAACACAGAAATTGCATCGGAATAAAATACAAAAGGCACAATGCCTACTTAAGTACAAGAAGACTGACTCTTCTTATTGACTATGTTTTGAACTATTCCTGTGACACTAGTTATAGATTCCGATGCTTCACTTCAGGTTTACTGTATCTGTCTGACCTTCGTATTGACGATGAAACACTGAAATTGCATCGGAATTAAATAGAAAAGGCACAATGCCGACTTAAGTACAAGAAGACTGACTCTTCTTACTGTCTACGTTTTGAACCATTCCTGAGATACTAGTTATAGATTCCGATGTTTGACTTCAGTTTTACTGTATCCCTCTGTTGTTCTTATTGACGATGAAACACAGAAATTGCATCGGAATTAAATAGAAAAGGCACAATGCCGACTTAAGTACAAGAAGACTGACTCTTCCTACTGCCTATGCTTTGAACCATTCCCGTGACACTAGTTATAGATTCCGATGCTTCACTTCAGGTTTACTGTATTCCTTCGACCTTCTTATTGACGATGAAACACAGAAATTGCATCGGAACTAAATACAAAAGGCACAATGCCGACTTAAGTACAAGAAGACTGACTCTTCTTACTGTCTATGCTTTGACGAATACTGTGACACTAGTTATAGATTCCGATGCTTTACTCCAGGTTTACTGTATCCCTTCGACCTTCTTGTTGACGATGAAACACAGATATTGCATCGGAATTAAATACAAAAGGCACAATGCCGACTTAAGGACAAGAAGACTGACTCTTCTTATTGACTATGTTGTGAACCATTCCTGTGACAGTAGTTATAGATTCCGATGCTTCACTTCGGGTTTACTATATCCCTCTGACCTTCTTATTCACGATGAAACACAGATATTGCATCCGAATTAAATACAAAAGGCACAATGCCGACTTAAGTACAAGAAGACTGACTCTTCATACTGTCTATGTTTGAACCATTCCTGTGACACTTGTAATAGATTCCGATGCTTCAGGTTTACTGTATCCCTCTGACCTTCTTATTGACGGTGAAACACAGAAATTGCATCGGAATTAAATACGAAAGGCACAATGCCGACTTAAGTACAAGAAGACTGACTCTTCTTACTGTCTATGTTTTGAAACATTTCTGTGACACTAGTTACAGGGTGCGATGCTTCACTTCAGGTTTACTGTATCCCTTGGACCTTGTTATTGACGATGAATCTCAGAAATTGCATCGGAATTAAATACAAAAGGCACGATGCCGACGAAAGTACTAGAAGATTGACTCTTCTTACTGTCTATATTTTGAACCATTCCAGTGACACTAGTTATAGATTCCGATGCTTCACTTCAGGTTTACTGTATCCTTTGGACCTTCTTATTGACGATGAAACACAGAAATTCCATCGGAATTAAATACAAAAGGCACAATGCCGACTTAAGTACAAGAAGACTGACTCTTCTGACTTTCTATGTTTTGAACCATTACCGTGACACTAGTTATAGATTCCGATGCTTCACTTCAAGTTTACAGTATCCCTCTGACCTTCTTATTCACGATGAAACTCAGAAATTGCAAACGGAATTAAATACAAAAGGCCCAATGCCGACAAATGGACCAGAAGACTGACTCATCTTACTTTCTATGATTTGAACCATTCCTGTGACACTAGTTATAGATTCCGATGCTTCACTTCGGGTTTACTATATCCCTCTGACCTTCTTATTCACGATGAAACACAGATATTGCAACCGAATTAAATACAAAAGGCACAATGCCGACTTAAGTACAAGAAGACTGACTCTTCATACTGTCTATGTTTGAACCATTCCTGTGACACTTGTAATAGATTCCGATGCTTCAGGTTTACTGTATCCCTCTGACCTTCTTATTGACGGTGAAACACAGAAATATCATCGGAATTAAATACGAAAGGCACAATGCCGACTTAAGTACAAGAAGACTGATTCTTCTTACTGTCTATGTTTGAAACATTCCTGTGACACTAGTTATAGATTCCGATGCTTCACTCCAGGTTTACTGTATCCCTTGGACCTTCTTATTGACGATGAAACACAGAAATTGCATCGGAATTAAATACACAAGGCACAATTCAGATATAAGTACAAGAAGGAAGACTGTTCTTACTGATTATAGTTTAAACCATTCCTGTGACACTAGTTATAGATTCCGATGCTTTACTTCCGGTTTACTGTATACCTTGTAACTTCTTATTGACGATCAAACACAGACATTGCATCGGAATTCAATACAAAAGGCACAATGCCGACTTAAGTACAACAAGACTGACTCTTCCTACTGTCTATGTTTTGAACCAGTCCTGTGACACTAGTTGTGGATTCCGATGCTTCACTTCAGGTTTACTGTATCCCTCTGACAATCTTAATGACGATGAAACACAGAAATTCATCGGAATTGAATACAAAAGGCACAATGCCGACGAAAGTACTAGAAGACTGACTCTTCTTACTCTCTGTATTTTGAACCATTCCAGTGTCACTAGTTACAGATTCCGATGCTTCACTTCAGGTTTACTGTATCCTTTGGACCTTCTTATTGACGATGAATCACAGAAATTGCATTGGAATTAAATACAAAAGGCACAATGCCGACGAAAGTACTAGAAGACTGACTCTTCTTACTGTCTATATTTTGAACCATTCCTGTGACACTAGTTATAGATTCCGATGCTTCACATCAAGTTTACTGTATCTCTCTGACCTTCTTATTGACGATGAATCTCAGAAATTGCATATGAATTAAATACAAAAGGCACAATGCCGACTTAAGTACAAGAAGACTGACTCTTCTTACTGTCTATGTTTTGAACCATTCCATTGACACTAGTTATAGATTCCGATGCTTCACTCCAGGTTTGCTGTATCCCTCTGACCTTCTTATTGACGATGAAACACAGAAATTGCATCGGAATTTAATAGAAAAGACACAATGTGACTTAAGTACAAGAAGACTGACTCTTCTAACTGTCTATGTTTTGAACCATTCCTGCGACACTAGTTATAGATTGCGATGCTTGACTTCAAGTTTACTACATCCCTTGGACCTTCTTATTGACGATGAAACACATAAATTGCATCGGAATTAAATTCAAAAGGGAAAATGCCGACTTAAGTACAAAAAGACGGACTCTTCTTACTGACTATGTTTTGAACCATTCCTGTGACACTAGTTATAGATTCCGATGCTTCACTTCAGGTTTACTGTATCCCTCTGACCTTCTTATTGACGATGAAACACAGAAATTGCATCGGAATGAAATACAAATGGCACAATGCCGACTTCAGTACAAGAGACTGACTCTTCTTACTGACTATGTTTTGAACCATTCCTGTGACACTAGTTATAGATTCCGATGCGTCACTTCAGGTTTACTGTATCCCTTGGACCTTCTTATTGACGATGAAACACAGAAATTTCATCGGAATTAAATAAAAAAGGCACAATGCCGACTTAAGTACAAGAAGACTTACTCTACCTACTGAAGAAGACTGACTCTTCTTACTGACTCTGTTTTGAACCATTCCTGTGACACTAGCAATAGATTCCGATGCTTCACTTCAGGTTTACTGTATCCCTCTGACCTCCTTATTGACGATGAAACACAGAAATTGCATCGGAATTAAATACAAAAGGCATAATGCCGACTTAAGTACAAGAAGACTGACTCTTCTTACTGTCTATGTTTTGACCCATTCCATTGACACTAGGTATGGATTCCGATGCTTCACTCCAGGTTCCCTGTATTCCCTTGGTCCTTGTTATTGACGATGAAACACAGAAATTGCATCTTAATTAAGTAGAAAAGGCACAATGCCGAAATAAGTACAAGAAGACTGACTCTTCTTACTGCCTGTGTTTTGAACCATTCCTGTGACACTAGTTATAGATTCCGATACTACACTTGAGGTTTACTGTATACCTTGGAAGTCCTTATTGACGATGAAACACAGAAATTGCATCGGAATTAAATGCAAAAGGCACAATGCCGACTTAAGTACAAGAAGACTGACTCTTCCTACTGTCTATGTTTTGAACCATTCCTCTGACACTAGTTTTGGATTCAGGTTTACTGTATCCCTCTGACCTTCTTATTGACAATGAAACACAGAAATTGCATGGGAATTAAATACAAAAGGCACAATGCCGACTTAAGTACAAGAAGACTGACTCTTCCTACTGTCTATGTTTTGAACCATTCCTGTGACACTAGTTATAGATTCCGATGCTTCACTTCAGGTTGACTGCATCCCTCTGAGCTTATTGCCGATGAAACACAGAAATTGCATCTGAATTAAATACAAAAGGCACAATAGCGACTTAAGGAGAAGAAGACTGACTGTTCATACTGACTATGTTTTGAATCATTAAATACAAAAGGCACAATGCCGGCATAAGTACAAGAAGGCTGATTCTTCCTACTGTCTATGCTTTGAACCATTCCTGTGACACTAGTTGTGGATTCCGATGCTTCACTTCAGGTTTACTGTATTCCTTTGACCTGCTTATTGACGATGAAACACAGAGATTGCATCGGAATTAAATTGAAAAGGCACAATGCCGTCTTAAGTACAAGAAGACTGATTCTTCTTACTGTCTATGTTTTGAAACATTCCTGTGGCACCAATTGTAGATTCCGATGCATCACTTCAGATTTACAGTATCCCTTGGACCTTCTTATTGACGATGAAACTCAGAAATTGCATCGGAATTAAATACAAAAGGCACAATGCCGACTTAAGTACAAGAAGACTGACTCTTCCTACTGTCTATGTTTTGAACCATTCCTGTGACATTAGTTACAGATTCTGATGCTTCACTTCAGGTTTACTGTATCCCTTGGACCTTCTTATTGACGATGAATCACAGAAATCGCATCGGAATAAAATACAAAAGGCACAATGCCGACTTAAGTACAAGAAGACTGACTCTTCTTACTGTCTATATTTTGAACCATTCCAGTGACACTAGTTATAGATTCCGATGCTTCACTTCAGGTTTACTGTATTCCTTCGACCTTCTTATTGACGATGAAACACAGAAATTGCATCGGAATTAAATACAAAAGGCACAATGCCGACTTAAGTACAAGAAGACTGACTCTTCTTACTGTCTATGCTTTGAACCACTACTGTGACACTAGTTATAGATTCCGAAGCTTTACTCCAGGTTTACTGTATCCCATGGACCTTCTTGTTGACGATGAAACACAGATATTGCATCGGAATTAAATACAAAAGGCACAATGCCGACTTAAGGACAAGAAGACTGACTCTTCTTACTGACTATGTTTTGAACCATTCCTGTGACACTAGTTATAGATTCCGATGCTTCACTTCGGGTGTACTATATCCCTCTGACCTTCTTATTCACGATGAAACACAATAATTGCATCCGTATTAAATACAAAAGGCACAATGCCGACTTAAGTACAAGAAGACTGACTCATCTTACTGACTATGTTTTGAACCATTCCTGTGACACTAGTTATAGATTCGGATGCTTCACTTCAGGTTTACTGTATCCCTTGGCCATTCTTATTGACGATGAAACACAGAAATTGCATCGGAATTAAATACAAAAGGCACAATGAAGACTTAAGTACAAGAAGATTGACTCTTCTTACTGTCTATGATTTGAACCATTCCTGTGACACTAGTTATAGATTCTGATGCTTCACTCCACGTTTACTTTATCCCTTGGACCTTCTTATTGACGATGAAGCACAGATATTGTATCGGAATTAAATACAAAAGGCACAATGCCGACTTAAGGACAAGAAGACTGACTCTTCTTACTGATTATGTTTTGAACCATTCCTGTGAACTAATTATTGATTCCGATGCTTCACTTCAGGTTTATTGTAACCCTCTGACCTTCTTATAGGCTATGAAACTCAGAAATTGCATCGGAATTGAATTCAAAAGGCACAATGCCGACTTAAGTACAAGAAGACTGACTCTTCTTACTTTCTATGTTTTGAACCATTCCATTGACACTAGTTATAGATTCCGACGCTACACTCCAGGTATACTGTATCCCTTGGACCTTCTTAATGACGATGAAACACAGAAATTGCATCGGAATTTAATACAAAAGGCACAATGAAGACTTAAGTACAAGAAGACTGACTCTTCTTACTGTCTATGATTTGAACCATTCCTGTGACACTAGTTATAGATTCTGATGCTTCACTCCACGTTTACTTTATCCCTTGGACCTTCTTATTGACGATGAAGCACAGATATTGTATCGAAATTAAATACAAAAGGCACAATGCCGACTTAAGGACAAGAAGACTGACTCTTCTTTCTGACTATGTTTTGAACCATTCCTGTGACACTAGTTGTAGATTCCGATGCTTCACTTCGGGTTTACTTTATCCCTCTGACCTTCTTATTCACGATGAAACACAGAAATTGCATCCGAATTAAATACAAAAGGCACAATGCCGACATAAGTACAAGAAGACTGACTCTTCATACTGTCTATGTTTGAACCATTCCTGTGACACTTGTAATAGATTCCGATGCTTCAGGTTTACTGTATCCCTCTGACCTTCTTATTGACGGTGAAACACAGAAATTGCATCGGAATTAAATACGAAAGGCACAATGCCGACTTAAGTACAAAAGACTGACTCTTCTCACTGTCTATGTTTTGAACCATTCCTGTGACACTAGTTATAGATTCCAATGCTTCACTTCAGGTTTACTGCATCCCTTGGACCTTCTTATTGACGATGAAACACAGAAATTGCATCGGAATTAAATTCAAAAGGCACAATGCCGACTTATGTTCAAATAGACTGACTCTTCTTACAGACTATGGTTTGAAACATTCCTGTGAGACTAGTTATAGATTCCGATGCTTCACTTCAGGTTTACTGTATCCCTCTGACGTTCTTGTTGACGATGAAACACAGAAATTGCATCGGAATATAATACAAAAGGCACAATGCCTACTTAAGTACAAGAAGACTGACTCTTCTTATTGACTATGCTTTGAACCATTCCTGTGACACTAGTTATAGATTCCGATGCTTCACTTCAGGTTTACTGTATCCCTCTGACCTTCGTGTTGACGATGAAACACTGAAATTGCATCGGAATTAAATAGAAAAGGCACAATGCCGACTTAAGTACAAGAAGACTGACTCTTCTTACTGTCTACGTTTTGAACCATTCCTGTGACACTAGTTATAGATTCCGATGTTTGACTTCAGTTTTACTGTATCCCTTGGACCTTCTTATTGACGATGAAAAACAGAAATTGCATCGGAATTATATACAAAACGCACAATGCCGACTTAAGTACAAGAGACTGACTCTTCTTACTATGTTTTGAACCATTCCTGTGACACTAGTTATAGATTCCGATGCTTCACTTCAGGTTACTGTATCCCTCTGCCGTTCTTATTGACGATGAGACACAGAAATTGCATCGGAATTAAATAGAAAAGGCGCAATGACGACTTAAGTACAAGAAGACTAACTCTTCCTACTGTCTAAGTTTTGAACCATTCCCGTGACACTAGTAATAGATTCTGATGCTTCACTTCAGGTTTACTGTTTGCCTTGGACATTCTTATTGACGATGAAACCCAGAAATTGCATCGGAATTCAATACAAAAGGCACAATGCCGACTTAAGTACATGAAGACCGACACTTCCTACTGACTATGCTTTGAACCATTTCTGTGACACTAGTGATAGAGTCCGATGCCTCACTTCAGGTTTACTGTATCCCTTGGACCTTCTTATTGACGATGAATCACAGAAATCGCATCGGAATAAAATACAAAAGGCACAATGCCGACTTAAGTACAAGAAGACTGACTCTTCTTACTGTCTATATTTTGAACCATTTCAGTGACACTAGTTATAGATTCCGATGCTTCACTTCAGGTTTACTGTATTCCTTCGACCTTCTTATTGACGATGAAACACACAAATTGCATCGGAATTAAATACAAAAGGCACAATGCCGACTTAAGTACAAGAAGACTGACTCTTCTTACTGTCTATGCTTTGAACCACTACTGTGACACTAGTTATAGATTCCGAAGCTTTACTCCAGGTTTACTGTATCCCATGGACCTTCTTGTTGACGATGAAACACAGATATTGCATCGGAATTAAATACAAAAGGCACAATGCCGACTTAAGGACAAGAAGACTGACTCTTCTTACTGACTATGTTTTGAACCATTCCTGTGACACTAGTTATAGATTCCGATGCTTCACTTCGGGTGTACTATATCCCTCTGACCTTCTTATTCACGATGAAACACAATAATTGCATCCGTATTAAATACAAAAGGCACAATGCCGACTTAAGTACAAGAAGACTGACTCATCTTACTGACTATGTTTTGAACCATTCCTATGACACTAGTTATAGATTCGGATGCTTCACTTCAGGTTTACTGTATCCCTTGGCCATTCTTATTGACGATGAAACACAGAAATTGCATCGGAATTAAATACAAAAGGCACAATGAAGACTTAAGTACAAGAAGATTGACTCTTCTTACTGTCTATGATTTGAACCATTCCTGTGACACTAGTTATAGATTCTGATGCTTCACTCCACGTTTACTTTATCCCTTGGACCTTCTTATTGACGATGAAGCACAGATATTGTATCGGAATTAAATACAAAAGGCACAATGCCGACTTAAGGACAAGAAGACTGACTCTTCTTACTGATTATGTTTTGAACCATTCCTGTGAACTAATTATTGATTCCGATGCTTCACTTCAGGTTTATTGTAACCCTCTGACCTTCTTATAGGCTATGAAACTCAGAAATTGCATCGGAATTGAATTCAAAAGGCACAATGCCGACTTAAGTACAAGAAGACTGACTCTTCTTACTTTCTATGTTTTGAACCATTCCATTGACACTAGTTATAGATTCCGACGCTACACTCCAGGTATACTGTATCCCTTGGACCTTCTTAATGACGATGAAACACAGAAATTGCATCGGAATTTAATACAAAAGGCACAATGAAGACTTAAGTACAAGAAGACTGACTCTTCTTACTGTCTATGATTTGAACCATTCCTGTGACACTAGTTATAGAATCTGATGCTTCACTCCACGTTTACTTTATCCCTTGGACCTTCTTATTGACGATGAAGCACAGATATTGTATCGGAATTAAATACAAAAGGCACAATGCCGACTTAAGGACAAGAAGACTGACTCTTCTTTCTGACTATGTTTTGAACCATTCCTGTGACACTAGTTGTAGATTCCGATGCTTCACTTCGGGTTTCCTTTATCCCTCTGACCTTCTTATCCACGATGAAACACAGAAATTGCATCCGAATTAAATACAAAAGGCACAATGCCGACATAAGTACAAGAAGACTGACTCTTCATACTGTCTATGTTTGAACCATTCCTGTGACACTTGTAATAGATTCCGATGCTTCAGGTTTACTGTATCCCTCTGACCTTCTTATTGACGGTGAAACACAGAAATTGCATCGGAATTAAATACGAAAGGCACAATGCCGACTTAAGTACAAAAGACTGACTCTTCTCACTGTCTATGTTTTGAACCATTCCTGTGACACTAGTTATAGATTCCAATGCTTCACTTCAGGTTTACTGCATCCCTTGGACCTTCTTATTGACGATGAAACACAGAAATTGCATCGGAATTAAATTCAAAAGGCACAATGCCGACTTACGTTCAAATAGACTGACTCTTCTTACAGACTATGGTTTGAAACATTCCTGTGACACTAGTTATAGATTCCGATGCTTCACTTCAGGTTTACTGTATCCCTCTGACGTTCTTGTTGACGATGAAACACAGAAATTGCATCGGAATAAAATACAAAAGGCACAATGCCTACTTAAGTACAAGAAGACTGACTCTTCTTATTGACTATGTTTTGAACCATTCCTGTGACACTAGTTATAGATTCCGATGCTTCACTTCAGGTTTACTGTATCCCTCTGACCTTCGTGTTGACGATGAAACACTGAAATTGCATCGGAATTAAATAGAAAAGGCACAATGTCGACTTAAGTACAAGAAGACTGACTCTTCTTACTGTCTACGTTTTGAACCATTCCTGTGACACTAGTTATAGATTCCGATGTTTGACTTCAGTTTTACTGTATCCCTTGGACCTTCTTATTGACGATGAAAAACAGAAATTGCATCGGAATTATATACAAAACGCACAATGCCGACTTAAGTACAAGAGACTGACTCTTCTTACTATGTTTTGAACCATTCCTGTGACACTAGTTATAGATTCCGATGCTTCACTTCAGGTTACTGTATCCCTCTGCCGTTCTTATTGACGATGAAACACAGAAATTGCATCGGAATTAAATAGAAAAGGCACAATGCCGACTTAAGTACAAGAAGACTGACTCTTCCTACTGTCTAAGTTTTGAACCATTCCCGTGACACTAGTAATATATTCCGATGCTTCACTTCAGGTTTACTGTTTGCCTTGGACCTTCTTATTGACGATGAAACCCAGAAATAGCATCGGAATTCAATACAAAAGGCAAAATGCCGACCTAAGTACATGAAGACCGACACTTCCTACTGACTATGTTTTGAACCATTTCTGTGACACTAGTTATAGAGTCCGATGCCTCACTTCAGGTTTACTGTATCCCTTGGACCTTCTTATTGACGATGAATCACAGAAATCGCATCGGAATTAAATACAAAAGGCACAATGCCGACTTAAGTACAAGAAGACTGACTCTTCTTACTGTCTATATTTTGAACCATTCCTGTGACACTAGTTATAGATTCCCATGCTTCACTTCAGGTTTACTGTATTCCTTCGACCTTCTTATTGACGATGAAACACAGAAATTGCATCGGAATTAAATACAAAAGGTACTATGCCGACTTAAGTACAAGAAGACTGACTCTTCTTACTGTCTATGCTTTGAACCAATACTTTGACACTAGTTATAGATTCCGAAGCTTTACTCCAGGTTTACTGTATCCCATGGACCTTCTTGTTGACGATGAAACACAGATATTGCATCGGAATTAAATACAAAAGGCATAATGCCGACTTAAGGACAAGAAGACTGACTCTTCTTACCGACTATGTTTGAACCATTCCTGTGACACTAGTTATAGATTCCGATGCTTCACTTCGGGTGTACTATATCCCTCTGACCTTCTTATTGACGATGAGACACAATCATTGCATCTGTATTAAATACAAAAGGCACAATGCCGACTTAAGTACAAGAAGACTGACTCATCTTACTGACTATGATTTGAACCATTCCTGTGACACTATTTATAGATTCGGATGCTTCACTTCAGGTTTACTGTATCCCTTGGACATTCTTATTGACGATGAAACACAGAAATTGCATCGGAATTAAATACAAAAGGCACAATGAAGACATAAGTACAAGAAGACTGACTCTTCTTACTGTCTATGATTTGAACCATTCCTGTGACACTAGTTATAGATTCTGATGCTTCACTCCACGTTTACTTTATCCCTTGGACCTTCTTATTGACGATGAAGCACAGATATTGTATCGGAACTAAATACAAAAGGCACAATGCCGACTTAAGGACAAGAAGACTGACTCTTCTTACTGATTATGTTTTGAACCATTCCTGTGAACTAATTATTGATTCCGATGCTTCACTTCAGGTTTATTGTATCCCTCTGACCTTCTTATAGGCTATGAAACTCAGAAATTGCATCGGAATTGAATTCAAAAGGCACAATGCCGACTTAAGTACAAGAAGACTGACTCTTCTTACTTTCTATGTTTTGAACCATTCCATTGACACTAGTTATAGATTCCGATGCTACACTCCAGGTATACTGTATCCCTTGGACCTTCTTAATGACGATGAAACACATATATTGCATCGGAATTTAATACAAAAGGCACAATGCCGACTTAAGTACAAAAAGTCTGACTCTTTTTACTGTCTATATTTTGAACCATTCCAGTGACACTAGTTATAGATTCCGATGCTTCACTTCAGGTTTACTGTATCCTTAGGACCTTCTTATTGACGATGAAACACAGAAATTGCATCGGAACTAAATACAAAAGGCACAATGCCGACTTAAGTACAAGAAGACGGACTCTTCTTACTTTCTATGTTTTGAACCATTACTGTGACACTAGTTATAGATTCCGATGCTTCACTCCAGGTTTACTGTATCCCTTGGGCCTCCTTATTGACGATGAAACACAGAAATTGCATCGGAATTAAATACAAAAGTCACAATGACGACTTAAGGACAAGAAGACTGACTCTTCTTACTGACTATGTTTTGAACCATTCCTGTGACACTAGTTATAGATTCCGATGCATCACTTCAAATTTACTGTATCCCTCTGACCTTCTTATTGACGATGAAACACAGAAGTTGCATCGGAATTAAATAGAAAAGGCACACTGCCGACTTAAAAACAAGAAAACTGACTCCTCTCACTGTCTATGTTTTGAACCATTCCTGCGACACTAGTTATAGATTCCGATGCTTGACTTCATTTTTACTGTATCCCATGGACCTCCTTATGGACGATGAAACACAGAAATTGCATCGGAATTAAATACAAAAGGCACAATGCCAACTTAAGTACAACAGACTGACTCTTCTTATTGTCTATGTTTGGAACCATTCCTGTGACACTAGTTATAGATTCCGATGCTTCACTTCAGGATTACTGTATCCCTTGGTCATTCTTATTGACGATGAAACACAGAAATTGCATCGGAATTAAATACAATAGGCACAATGCCGACTTAAGTACAAGACGACTGACTCTTCTTACTGTCTATGTTTTAAACCATTCCTGTGACACTAGTTATAGATTCCGATGCTTCACTTCAGGTTTACTGCATTCTTTGGACCTTCTTATTGACGATGAAACACAGAAATTGCATCGGAATTAAATTCAAAAGGCACAATGCTGACTTATGTACAAAAAGACTGACTCTTCTTACTGACTATGTTTTGAACCATTCCTGTGACACTAGTTATAGATTCCGATGCTTCACTTCAGGTTTACTGTATCCCTCTGACCTTCTTGTTGAAAATGAAACACAGAAATTGCATCGGAATAAAATACAAAAGGCACAATGCCTACTTAAGTACAAGAAGACTGACTCTTCTTATTGACTATGTTTTGAACCATTCCTGTGACACTAGTTATAGATTCCGATGCTTCACTTCAGGTTTACTGTATCTGTCTGACCTTCGTATTGACGATGAAACACTGAAATTGCATCGGAATTAAATAGAAAAGGCACAATGCCGACTTAAGTACAAGAAGACTGACTCTTCTTACTGTCTACGTTTTGAACCATTCCTGAGATACTAGTTATAGATTCCGATGTTTGACTTCAGTTTTACTGTATCCCTCTGTTGTTCTTATTGACGATGAAACACAGAAATTGCATCGGAATTAAATAGAAAAGGCACAATGCCGACTTAAGTACAAGAAGACTGACTCTTCCTACTGCCTATGCTTTGAACCATTCCCGTGACACTAGTTATAGATTCCGATGCTTCACTTCAGGTTTACTGTATTCCTTCGACCTTCTTGTTGACGATGAAACACAGATATTGCATCGGAATTAAATACAAAAGGCACAATGCCGACTTAAGGACAAGAAGACTGACTCTTCTTATTGACTATGTTGTGAACCATTCCTGTGACAGTAGTTATAGATTCCGATGCTTCACTTCGGGTTTACTATATCCCTCTGACCTTCTTATTCACGATGAAACACAGATATTGCATCCGAATTAAATACAAAAGGCACAATGCCGACTTAAGTACAAGAAGACTGACTCTTCATACTGTCTATGTTTGAACCATTCCTGTGACACTTGTAATAGATTCCGATGCTTCAGGTTTACTGTATCCCTCTGACCTTCTTATTGACGGTGAAACACAGAAATTGCATCGGAATTAAATACGAAAGGCACAATGCCGACTTAAGTACAAGAAGACTGACTCTTCTTACTGTCTATGTTTTGAAACATTTCTGTGACACTAGTTATAGAATCTGATGCTTCACTCCACGTTTACTTTATCCCTTGGACCTTCTTATTGACGATGAAGCACAGAAATTGTATCGGAATTAAATACAAAAGGCACAATGCCGACTTAAGGACAAGAAGACTGACTCTTCTTTCTGACTATGTTTTGAACCATTCCTGTGACACTAGTTGTAGATTCCGATGCTTCACTTCGGGTTTCCTTTATCCCTCTGACCTTCTTATCCACGATGAAACACAGAAATTGCATCCGAATTAAATACAAAAGGCACAATGCCGACATAAGTACAAGAAGACTGACTCTTCATACTGTCAATGTTTGAACCATTCCTGTGACACTTGTAATAGATTCCGATGCTTCAGGTTTACTGTATCCCTCTGACCTTCTTATTGACGGTGAAACACAGAAATTGCATCGGAATTAAATACGAAAGGCACAATGCCGACTAAAGTACAAAAGACTGACTCTTCTCACTGTCTATGTTTTGAACCATTCCTGTGACACTAGTTATAGATTCCAATGCTTCACTTCAGGTTTACTGCATCCCTTGGACCTTCTTATTGACGATGAAACACAGAAATTGCATCGGAATTAAATTCAAAAGGCACAATGCCGACTTACGTTCAAATAGACTGACTCTTCTTACAGACTATGGTTTGAAACATTCCTGTGACACTAGTTATAGATTCCGATGCTTCACTTCAGGTTTACTGTATCCCTCTGACGTTCTTGTTGACGATGAAACACAGAAATTGCATCGGAATAAAATACAAAAGGCACAATGCCTACTTAAGTACAAGAAGACTGACTCTTCTTATTGACTATGTTTTGAACCATTCCTGTGACACTAGTTATAGATTCCGATGCTTCACTTCAGGTTTACTGTATCCCTCTGACCTTCGTGTTGACGATGAAACACTGAAATTGCATCGGAATTAAATAGAAAAGGCACAATGTCGACTTAAGTACAAGAAGACTGACTCTTCTTACTGTCTACGTTTTGAACCATTCCTGTGACACTAGTTATAGATTCCGATGTTTGACTTCAGTTTTACTGTATCCCTTGGACCTTCTTATTGACGATGAAAAACAGAAATTGCATCGGAATTATATACAAAACGCACAATGCCGACTTAAGTACAAGAGACTGACTCTTCTTACTATGTTTTGAACCATTCCTGTGACACTAGTTATAGATTCCGATGCTTCACTTCAGGTTACTGTATCCCTCTGCCGTTCTTATTGACGATGAAACCCAGAAATAGCATCGGAATTCAATACAAAAGGCAAAATGCCGACCTAAGTACATGAAGACCGACACTTCCTACTGACTATGTTTTGAACCATTTCTGTGACACTAGTTATAGAGTCCGATGCCTCACTTCAGGTTTACTGTATCCCTTGGACCTTCTTATTGACGATGAATCACAGAAATCGCATCGGAATTAAATACAAAAGGCACAATGCCGACTTAAGTACAAGAGGACTGACTCTTCTTACTGTCTATATTTTGAACCATTCCTGTGACACTAGTTATAGATTCCCATGCTTCACTTCAGGTTTACTGTATTCCTTCGACCTTCTTATTGACGATGAAACACAGAAATTGCATCGGAATTAAATACAAAAGGTACTATGCCGACTTAAGTACAAGAAGACTGACTCTTCTTACTGTCTATGCTTTGAACCAATACTTTGACACTAGTTATAGATTCCGAAGCTTTACTCCAGGTTTACTGTATCCCATGGACCTTCTTGTTGACGATGAAACACAGATATTGCATCGGAATTAAATACAAAAGGCATAATGCCGACTTAAGGACAAGAAGACTGACTCCTCTTACTGACTATGTTTGAACCATTCCTGTGACACTAGTTATAGATTCCGATGCTTCACTTCGGGTGTACTATATCCCTCTGACCTTCTTATTGACGATGAGACACAATAATTGCATCTGTATTAAATACAAAAGGCACAATGCCGACTTAAGTACAAGAAGACTGACTCATCTTACTGACTATGATTTGAACCATTCCTGTGACACTATTTATAGATTCGGATGCTTCACTTCAGGTTTACTGTATCCCTTGGACATTCTTATTGACGATGAAACACAGAAATTGCATCGGAATTAAATACAAAAGGCACAATGAAGACATAAGTACAAGAAGACTGACTCTTCTTACTGTCTATGATTTGAACCATTCCTGTGACACTAGTTATAGATTCTGATGCTTCACTCCACGTTTACTTTATCCCTTGGACCTTCTTATTGACGATGAAGCACAGATATTGTATCGGAACTAAATACAAAAGGCACAATGCCGACTTAAGGACAAGAAGACTGACTCTTCTTACTGATTATGTTTTGAACCATTCCGGTGAACTAATTATTGATTCCGATGCTTCACTTCAGGTTTATTGTATCCCTCTGACCTTCTTATAGGCTATGAAACTCAGAAATTGCATCGGAATTGAATTCAAAAGGCACAATGCCGACTTAAGTACAAGAAGACTGACTCTTCTTACTTTCTATGTTTTGAACCATTCCATTGACACTAGTTATAGATTCCGATGCTACACTCCAGGTATACTGTATCCCTTGGACCTTCTTAATGACGATGAAACACAGAAATTGCATCGGAATTTAATACAAAAGGCACAATGCCGACTTAAGTACAAAAAGTCTGACTCTTTTTACTGTCTATATTTTGAACCATTCCAGTGACACTAGTTATAGATTCCGATGCTTCACTTCAGGTTTACTGTATCCCTAGGACCTTCTTATTGACGATGAAACACAGAAATTGCATCGGAACTAAATACAAAAGGCACAATGCCGACTTAAGTACAAGAAGACGGACTCTTCTTACTTTCTATGTTTTGAACCATTACTGTGACACTAGTTATAGATTCCGATGCTTCACTCCAGGTTTACTGTATCCCTTGGGCCTCCTTATTGACGATGAAACACAGAAATTGCATCGGAATTAAATACAAAAGCCACAATGACGACTTAAGGACAAGAAGACTGACTCTTCTTACTGACTATGTTTTGAACCATTCCTGTGACACTAGTTATAGATTCCGATGCATCACTTCAAATTTACTGTATCCCTCTGACCTTCTTATTGACGATGAAACACAGAAGTTGCATCGGAATTAAATAGAAAAGGCACACTGCCGACTTAAAAACAAGAAAACTGACTCCTCTCACTGTCTATGTTTTGAACCATTCCTGCGACACTAGTTATAGATTCCGATGCTTGACTTCATTTTTACTGTATCCCATGGACCTCCTTATGGACGATGAAACACAGAAATTGCATCGGAATTAAATACAAAAGGCACAATGCCAACTTAAGTACAAGAGACTGACTCTTCTTATTGTCTATGTTTGGAACCATTCCTGTGACACTAGTTATAGATTCCGATGCTTCACTTCAGGATTACTGTATCCCTTGGTCATTCTTATTGACGATGAAACACAGAAATTGCATCGGAATTAAATACAAAAGGCACAATGCCGACTTAAGTACAAGACGACTGACTCTTCTTACTGTCTATGTTTTAAACCATTCCTGTGACACTAGTTATAGATTCCGATGCTTCACTTCAGGTTTACTGCATTCTTTGGACCTTCTTATTGACGATGAAACACAGAAATTGCATCGGAATTAAATTCAAAAGGCACAATGCTGACTTATGTACAAAAAGACTGACTCTTCTTACTGACTATGTTTTGAACCATTCCTGTGACACTAGTTATAGATTCCGATGCTTCACTTCAGGTTTACTGTATCCCTCTGACCTTCTTGTTGAAAATGAAACACAGAAATTGCATCGGAATAAAATACAAAAGGCACAATGCCTACTTAAGTACAAGAAGACTGACTCTTCTTATTGACTATGTTTTGAACCATTCCTGTGACACTAGTTATAGATTCCGATGCTTCACTTCAGGTTTACTGTATCTGTCTGACCTTCGTATTGACGATGAAACACTGAAATTGCATCGGAATTAAATAGAAAAGGCACAATGCCGACTTAAGTACAAGAAGACTGACTCTTCTTACTGTCTACGTTTTGAACCATTCCTGAGATACTAGTTATAGATTCCGATGTTTGACTTCAGTTTTACTGTATCCCTCTGTTGTTCTTATTGACGATGAAACACAGAAATTGCATCGGAATTAAATAGAAAAGGCACAATGCCGACTTAAGTACAAGAAGACTGACTCTTCCTACTGCCTATGCTTTGAACCATTCCCGTGACACTAGTTATAGATTCCGATGCTTCACTTCAGGTTTACTGTATTCCTTCGACCTTCTTATTGACGATGAAACACAGAAATTGCATCGGAACTAAATACAAAAGGCACAATGCCGACTTAAGTACAAGAAGACTGACTCTTCTTACTGTCTATGCTTTGACGAATACTGTGACACTAGTTATAGATTCCGATGCTTTACTCCAGGTTTACTGTATCCCTTCGACCTTCTTGTTGACGATGAAACACAGAAATTGCATCGGAATTAAATACGAAAGGCACAATGCCGACTTAAGTACAAGAAGACAGACTCTTCTTACTGTCTATGTTTTGAAACATTTCTGTGACACTAGTTACAGGGTGCGATGCTTCACTTCAGGTTTACTGTATCCCTTGGACCTTGTTATTGACGATGAATCTCAGAAATTGCATCGGAATTAAATACAAAAGGCACGATGCCGACGAAAGTACTAGAAGATTGACTCTTCTTACTGTCTATATTTTGAACCATTCCAGTGACACTAGTTATAGATTCCGATGCTTCACTTCAGGTTTACTGTATCCTTTGGACCTTCTTATTGACGATGAAACACAGAAATTCCATCGGAATTAAATACAAAAGGCACAATGCCGACTTAAGTACAAGAAGACTGACTCTTCTGACTTTCTATGTTTTGAACCATTACCGTGACACTAGTTATAGAATCCGATGCTTCACTTCAAGTTTACAGTATCCCTCTGACCTTCTTATTCACGATGAAACTCAGAAATTGCAAACGGAATTAAATACAAAAGGCACAATGCCGACAAATGGACCAGAAGACTGACTCATCTTACATTCTATGATTTGAACCATTCCTGTGACACTAGTTATAGATTCCGATGCTTCACTTCGGGTTTACTATATCCCTCTGACCTTCTTATTCACGATGAAACACAGAAATTGCAACCGAATTAAATACAAAAGGCACAATGCCGACTTAAGTACAAGAAGACTGACTCTTCATACTGTCTATGTTTGAACCATTCCTGTGACACTTGTAATAGATTCCGATGCTTCAGGTTTACTGTATCCCTCTGACCTTCTTATTGACGGTGAAACACAGAAATATCATCGGAATTAAATACGAAAGGCACAATGCCGACTTAAGTACAAGAAGACTGATTCTTCTTACTGTCTATGTTTGAAACATTCCTGTGACACTAGTTATAGATTCCGATGCTTCACTCCAGGTTTACTGTATCCCTTGGACCTTCTTATTGACGATGAAACACAGAAATTGCATCGGAATTAAATACACAAGGCACAATTCAGATATAAGTACAAGAAGGAAGACTGTTCTTACTGATTATAGTTTAAACCATTCCTGTGACACTAGTTATAGATTCCGATGCTTTACTTCCGGTTTACTGTATACCTTGTAACTTCTTATTGACGATCAAACACAGACATTGCATCGGAATTAAATACAAAAGGCACAATGCCGACTTAAGTACAACAAGACTGACTCTTCCTACTGTCTATGTTTTGAACCAGTCCTGTGACACTAGTTGTGGATTCCGATGCTTCACTTCAGGTTTACTGTATCCCTCTGACAATCTTAATGACGATGAAACACAGAAATTCATCGGAATTGAATACAAAAGGCACAATGCCGACGAAAGTACTAGAAGACTGACTCTTCTTACTCTCTGTATTTTGAACCATTCCAGTGTCACTAGTTACAGATTCCGATGCTTCACTTCAGGTTTACTGTATCCTTTGGACCTTCTTATTGACGATGAATCACAGAAATTGCATTGGAATTAAATACAAAAGCACAATGCCGACGAAAGTACTAGAAGACTGACTCTTCTTACTGTCTATATTTTGAACCATTCCTGTGACACTAGTTATAGATTCCGATGCTTCACATCAAGTTTACTGTATCTCTCTGACCTTCTTATTGACGATGAATCTCAGAAATTGCATATGAATTAAATACAAAAGGCACAATGCCGACTTAAGTACAAGAAGACTGACTCTTCTTACTGTCTATGTTTTGAACCATTCCATTGACACTAGTTATGGATTCCGATGCTTCACTCCAGGTTTGCTGTATCCCTCTGACCTTCTTATTGACGATGAAACACAGAGATTGCATCGGAATTTAATAGCAAAGACACAATGTGACTTAAGTACAAGAAGACTGACTCTTCTAACTGTCTATGTTTTGAACCATTCCTGCGACACTAGTTATAGATTGCGATGCTTGACTTCAAGTTTACTACATCCCTTGGACCTTCTTATTGACGATGAAACACATAAATTGCATCGGAATTAAATTCAAAAGGGAAAATGCCGACTTAAGTACAAAAAGACGGACTCTTCTTACTGACTATGTTTTGAACCATTCCTGTGACACTAGTTATAGATTCCGATGCATCACTTCAAATTTACTGTATCCCTCTGACCTTCTTATTGACGATGAAACACAGAAGTTGCATCGGAATTAAATAGAAAAGGCACACTGCCGACTTAAAAACAAGAAAACTGACTCCTCTCACTGTCTATGTTTTGAACCATTCCTGCGACACTAGTTATAGTTTCCGATGCTTGACTTCATTTTTACTGTATCCCATGGACCTCCTTATGGACGATGAAACACAGAAATTGCATCGGAATTAAATACAAAAGGCACAATGCCAACTTAAGTACAAGAGACTGACTCTTCTTATTGTCTATGTTTGGAACCATTCCTGTGACACTAGTTATAGATTCCGATGCTTCACTTCAGGATTACTGTATCCCTTGGTCATTCTTATTGACGATGAAACACAGAAATTGCATCGGAATTAAATACAAAAGGCACAATGCCGACTTAAGTACAAGACGACTGACTCTTCTTACTGTCTATGTTTTAAACCATTCCTGTGACACTAGTTATAGATTCCGATGCTTCACTTCAGGTTTACTGCATTCTTTGGACCTTCTTATTGACGATGAAACACAGAAATTGCATCGGAATTAAATTCAAAAGGCACAATGCTGACTTATGTACAAAAAGACTGACTCTTCTTACTGACTATGTTTTGAACCATTCCTGTGACACTAGTTATAGATTCCGATGCTTCACTTCAGGTTTACTGTATCCCTCTGACCTTCTTGTTGAAAATGAAACACAGAAATTGCATCGGAATAAAATACAAAAGGCACAATGCCTACTTAAGTACAAGAAGACTGACTCTTCTTATTGACTATGTTTTGAACCATTCCTGTGACACTAGTTATAGATTCCGATGCTTCACTTCAGGTTTACTGTATCTGTCTGACCTTCGTATTGACGATGAAACACTGAAATTGCATCGGAATTAAATAGAAAAGGCACAATGCCGACTTAAGTACAAGAAGACTGACTCTTCTTACTGTCTACGTTTTGAACCATTCCTGAGATACTAGTTATAGATTCCGATGTTTGACTTCAGTTTTACTGTATCCCTCTGTTGTTCTTATTGACGATGAAACACAGAAATTGCATCGGAATTAAATAGAAAAGGCACAATGCCGACTTAAGTACAAGAAGACTGACTCTTCCTACTGCCTATGCTTTGAACCATTCCCGTGACACTAGTTATAGATTCCGATGCTTCACTTCAGGTTTACTGTATTCCTTCGACCTTCTTATTGACGATGAAACACAGAAATTGCATCGGAACTAAATACAAAAGGCACAATGCCGACTTAAGTACAAGAAGACTGACTCTTCTTACTGTCTATGCTTTGACGAATACTGTGACACTAGTTATAGATTCCGATGCTTTACTCCAGGTTTACTGTATCCCTTCGACCTTCTTGTTGACGATGAAACACAGAAATTGCATCGGAATTAAATACGAAAGGCACAATGCCGACTTAAGTACAAGAAGACAGACTCTTCTTACTGTCTATGTTTTGAAACATTTCTGTGACACTAGTTACAGGGTGCGATGCTTCACTTCAGGTTTACTGTATCCCTTGGACCTTGTTATTGACGATGAATCTCAGAAATTGCATCGGAATTAAATACAAAAGGCACGATGCCGACGAAAGTACTAGAAGATTGACTCTTCTTACTGTCTATATTTTGAACCATTCCAGTGACACTAGTTATAGATTCCGATGCTTCACTTCAGGTTTACTGTATCCTTTATACCTTCTTATTGACGATGAAACACAGAAATTCCATCGGAATTAAATACAAAAGGCACAATGCCGACTTAAGTACAAGAAGACTGACTCTTCTGACTTTCTATGTTTTGAACCATTACCGTGACACTAGTTATAGATTCCGATGCTTCACTTCAAGTTTACAGTATCCCTCTGACCTTCTTATTCACGATGAAACTCAGAAATTGCAAACGGAATTAAATACAAAAGGCACAATGCCGACAAATGGACCAGAAGACTGACTCATCTTACATTCTATGATTTGAACCATTCCTGTGACACTAGTTATAGATTCCGATGCTTCACTTCGGGTTTACTATATCCCTCTGACCTTCTTATTCACGATGAAACACAGAAATTGCAACCGAATTAAATACAAAAGGCACAATGCCTACTTAAGTACAAGAAGACTGACTCTTCATACTGTCTATGTTTGAACCATTCCTGTGACACTTGTAATAGATTCCGATGCTTCGGTTTACTGTATCCCTCTGACCTTCTTATTGACGGTGAAACACAGAAATATCATCGGAATTAAATACGAAAGGCACAATGCCGACTTAAGTACAAGAAGACTGATTCTTCTTACTGTCTATGTTTGAAACATTCCTGTGACACTAGTTATAGATTCCGATGCTTCACTCCAGGTTTACTGTATCCCTTGGACCTTCTTATTGACGATGAAACACAGAAATTGCATCGGAATTAAATACACAAGGCACAATTCAGATATAAGTACAAGAAGGAAGACTGTTCTTACTGATTATAGTTTAAACCATTCCTGTGACACTAGTTATAGATTCCGATGCTTTACTTCCGGTTTACTGTATACCTTGTAACTTCTTATTGACGATCAAACACAGACATTGCATCGGAATTAAATACAAAAGGCACAATGCCGACTTAAGTACAACAAGACTGACTCTTCCTACTGTCTATGTTTTGAACCAGTCCTGTGACACTAGTTGTGGATTCCGATGCTTCACTTCAGGTTTACTGTATCCCTCTGACAATCTTAATGACGATGAAACACAGAAATTCATCGGAATTGAATACAAAAGGCACAATGCCGACGAAAGTACTAGAAGACTGACTCTTCTTACTCTCTGTATTTTGAACCATTCCAGTGTCACTAGTTACAGATTCCGATGCTTCACTTCAGGTTTACTGTATCCTTTGGACCTTCTTATTGACGATGAATCACAGAAATTGCATTGGAATTAAATACAAAAGCACAATGCCGACGAAAGTACTAGAAGACTGACTCTTCTTACTGTCTATATTTTGAACCATTCCTGTGACACTAGTTATAGATTCCGATGCTTCACATCAAGTTTACTGTATCTCTCTGACCTTCTTATTGACGATGAATCTCAGAAATTGCATATGAATTAAATACAAAAGGCACAATGCCGACTTAAGTACAAGAAGACTGACTCTTCTTACTGTCTATGTTTTGAACCATTCCATTGACACTAGTTATGGATTCCGATGCTTCACTCCAGGTTTGCTGTATCCCTCTGACCTTCTTATTGACGATGAAACACAGAGATTGCATCGGAATTTAATAGCAAAGACACAATGTGACTTAAGTACAAGAAGACTGACTCTTCTAACTGTCTATGTTTTGAACCATTCCTGCGACACTAGTTATAGATTGCGATGCTTGACTTCAAGTTTACTACATCCCTTGGACCTTCTTATTGACGATGAAACACATAAATTGCATCGGAATTAAATTCAAAAGGGAAAATGCCGACTTAAGTACAAAAAGACGGACTCTTCTTACTGACTATGTTTTGAACCATTCCTGTGACACTAGTTATAGATTCCGATGCTTCACTTCAGGTTTACTGTATCCCTCTGACCTTCTTATTGACGATGAAACACAGAAATTGCATCGGAATGAAATACAAATGGCACAATGCCGACTTCAGTACAAGAGACTGACTCTTCTTACTGACTATGTTTTGAACCATTCCTGTGACACTAGTTATAGATTCCGATGCGTCACTTCAGGTTTACTGTATCCCTTGGACCTTCTTATTGACGATGAAACACAGAAATTTCATCGGAATTAAATAAAAAAGGCACAATGCCGACTTAAGTACAAGAAGACTTACTCTACCTACTGAAGAAGACTGACTCTTCTTAGTGACTCTGTTTTGAACCATTCCTGTGACACTAGCAATAGATTCCGATGCTTCACTTCAGGTTTACTGTATCCCTCTGACCTCCTTATTGACGATGAAACACAGAAATTGCATCGGAATTAAATACAAAAGGCATAATGCCGACTTAAGTACAAGAAGACTGACTCTTCTTACTGTCTATGTTTTGACCCATTCCATTGACACTAGGTATGGATTTCGATGCTTCACTCCAGGTTCCCTGTATTCCCTTGGTCCTTGTTATTGACGATGAAACACAGAAATTGCATCTTAATTAAGTAGAAAAGGCACAATGCCGAAATAAGTACAAGAAGACTGACTCTTCTTACTGCCTGTGTTTTGAACCATTCCTGTGACACTAGTTATAGATTCCGATACTACACTTGAGGTTTACTGTATACCTTGGAAGTCCTTATTGACGATGAAACACAGAAATTGCATCGGAATTAAATGCAAAAGGCACAATGCCGACTTAAGTACAAGAAGACTGACTCTTCCTACTGTCTATGTTTTGAACCATTCCTCTGACACTAGTTTTGGATTCAGGTTTACTGTATCCCTCTGACCTTCTTATTGACAATGAAACACAGAAATTGCATGGGAATTAAATACAAAAGGCACAATGCCGACTTAAGTACAAGAAGACTGACTCTTCCTACTGTCTATGTTTTGAACCATTCCTGTGACACTAGTTATAGATTCCGATGCTTCACTTCAGGTTGACTGCATCCCTCTGAGCTTATTGCCGATGAAACACAGAAATTGCATCTGAATTAAATACAAAAGGCACAATAGCGACTTAAGGAGAAGAAGACTGACTGTTCATACTGACTATGTTTTGAATCATTAAATACAAAAGGCACAATGCCGGCATAAGTACAAGAAGGCTGATTCTTCCTACTGTCTATGCTTTGAACCATTCCTGTGACACTAGTTGTGGATTCCGATGCTTCACTTCAGGTTTACTGTATTCCTGTGACCTGCTTATTGACGATGAAACACAGAGATTGCATCGGAATTAAATTGAAAAGGCACAATGCCGTCTTAAGTACAAGAAGACTGATTCTTCTTACTGTCTATGTTTTGAAACATTCCTGTGGCACCAATTGTAGATTCCGATGCATCACTTCAGATTTACAGTATCCCTTGGACCTTCTTATTGACGATGAAACTCAGAAAATGCATCGGAATTAAATACAAAAGGCACAATGCCGACTTAAGTACAAGAAGACTGACTCTTCTTACTGTCTATGAATTGAACCATTCCATTGACACTAGTTATAGATTCCGATGCTTCACTCCAGGTCTACTGTATCCCTTGGACCTTCTTATTGACGATGAAACACTGAAAATGCATCGGAATTAAATAGAAAAGGCACATTGCCGACTTAAGTTCAAGAAGACTGACTCTTCTTACTGACTATGTTTCGAACCATTCCTGTGACACTAGTTATAGGTTCCGATGCTTCACTTCAGGTTTACTGTATCCCTCTGACCTTCTTATTGTCGATGAAACACAGAAATTGCATCGGAATTAAATAGAAAAGGCACAATGCCGACTTAAGTACAAGAGGACTGACTCTTTTTACTGTCTATGTTTTGAACCATTCCTGTGACACTAGTTATAGATTCCGATGCTTCACTCCAGGTTTACTGTATCCCTTGGACGTTCTTATTGACGATGAAACACAGAAGTTGCATCGGAATTAAATAGAAAATGCACAATGCAGACTTAAGTACAAGAAGACTGACTCTTCTTAGTGATTATAGTTTGAACCATTCCTGTGAACCTAATTATAGATTCCGACGCTTTACTTCAGGTTTACTGTATACCTTGGACATTGTTATTGACGACGAAACACAGAAATTGCATCGGAATTAAATACAAAAGGCACAATGCCGACTTAAGTACAAGAAGACTGACTCTTCCCACTGTCTATGTTTTGAACAATCCCTGTGACACTAGTTTTGGATTCCGATGCTACACTTCAGGTTTACTGTATCCCTCTGACCTTCTTATTGACAATGAAACACTGAAATTGCATCGGAATTAAATACAAAAGGCACAATGCCGACTTAAGTACAAGAAGATTGACTCTTCCTACTGTCTATGTTTTGAACCACTCCTGTGACACTAGTTATAGATTCCGATGCTTCACTTAAGGTTTACTGTATCCCTCTGACTTTGTTGCCGATGAAACACAGAAATTGCCTGGGAAATAAATACAAAAGGCACAATGCCGACTTAAGGACAAGAAGACTGACTCTTCTTACTGACTATGTTTGAATCATTCCGGTGACTCTAGTTATAGATTCCGATACTTCACTTCAGGTTTACTGTATCCCTCTGTCCTTCTTATTGACAATGAAACACAGAAATTGCATCGGAATTTTATAGAAATGGCACAATGCCGACTTAAGTACAAGAAGACTGACGCTTCTTACTGACTATGTTTTTCAACCATTCCTGTAACACTAAATATAGATTCCGGTGCTTCACTCCAGGTTTCCTGTTTCCCTTGGACCTTCTTATTGACAATGAAACACAGAAATTGCCTCGGAATGAAATACAAAATGCACAATGTCGACTTAAGTACAAGAAGACTGACTCTTCTTACTGACTATGTTTGAACCATTCCTGTGTCACTAGTTACTGATTCCGATGCTTCACTCCAGGTTTACTATATCCCTGGGACCTTCTTATTGACGATGAAACACAGAATTTGCATCGGAATTAAATACCAAAGGCACAATGCCGACTTATGGACAAGAAGGCTGACTCTTCTTACTGACAATGCTCTGTACCATTTCTGTGACACTATTTATAGATTCCGATGCTTCACTTCAGGTTTACTGTATCCCTGTGACCTTCTTGTTGACGATGAAACACAGAAATTGCATCGGAATTAAATACAAAACGACAATGCCGACTTAAGTACAAGAAGACTGACTCTTCTTACTGACTATGTTTGAACCATTCCTGTGACACTAGTTATAGATTGCGATGCTTTACTTCAGGTTTACTGTATACCTTGGATCTTCTTATTGACGATGAAACACAGAAAATGCATCGGAATTAAATACAAAAGGCACAATGCCGACATAAGTACAAAAAGGCTGATTCTTCCTACTGTCTATGTTTTGAACCATTCCTGTGACACTAGTTGTGGATTCCGATGCTTCACTTCAGTTTTACTGTATCCCTCTGACCTTCTTATTGACGATGAAACACAGAAATTGCATCGGAATTAAATGCAAAAGGCACAATGCCGACTTAAGGACAAGAAGACTGACTCTTCTTACTGTCTCTGTTTTGAATCATTCCTGTGACACTAGCAATAGATTCCGATGCTTCACTTCAGGTTTACTGTATACCTCTGACCTTCCTATTGACGATGAAACACAGAAATTGCATCGGAATTAAATACAAAAGGCACAATGCAGACTTAAGGACAAGAAGACTGACTCTTCTTACTGTTTCTGTTTTGAACCTTTCCTGTGACACTAGCAATAGATTCCGATGCTTCACTTCAGGTTTACTGTATCCCTCTGACCTTCCTATTGACGATGAAACACAGAAATTGCATCGGAATTAAATACAAAAGGCATAATGCCGACTTAAGTACAACAAGACTGACTCTTCTTACTGACAATGTTTTGAACCATCCTGTGACACTAGTTATAGATTCCGATGCTTCACTTCATGTTTACTGTATCCCTGTGACCTTCTTTTTGACGATGAAATACAGAGATTGCATCGGAATTAAATAGAAAAGGCACAATGCCGACTAAAGTACAAGAATACTGACTCTTCTCACTGTCTATGTTTTGAGCCATTCCTGTGGCACTAGTTTTAGATTCCGATGCTTCACTTCAGGTTTACTGTATCCCTTGGACCTTCTTATAGACGATGAAACACAGAAATTGCATCGGAATTATATACAAAAGGCACAATGCCGACTTAAGTACCCGAAGTCTGACTCTTCTTACTGACTATGTCTTGAACCATTCCTGTGACACTAGTTATAGATTCCGATGCCTCACTTCAGGTTTATTGTATCCCTCTGACCTTCTTATTGACGATGAAACACAGAAATTGCATCGGAATTAAATACAAAAGCGTCATTGCCGACTTAAGTACCCGAAGACTGACTCTTCTTACTGTCAATGTTTGAACCATTCCTGTGACACTAGTTATAGATTCCGATGCTTCACTTCAGGTTTACTGTATCCCTTGGACCTTCTTATTGACGATGAAACACAGAAATTGCATAGGAATTAAATACAAAAGGCACAATGCCGACTTAGGGACAAGAAGACAGACTGTTCTTACTGTTTATGTTTTAACCATTCCTGTGACACTAGTTATAGATTCCGATGCTTCACTTCAGGTTTACTGTATCCCTCTGACCTTATTGACGATGAAACACAGAAATTGCATCTGAATTAAATACAAAAGGCACAATGGCGACTTAAGGACAAGAAGACTGTCTCTTCTTACTGACTATGTTTTGAACCAGTCCTGTGACACTAGTTATAGATTGCAATGCTTCACTTCAGGTTGACTGTTTCCCTTGGACCTTCGTATTGACGGTGAAATACAGAAATAGCATCTGAATTAAAAACAAAAGGCACAATGCCGACTTAAGTACCCGAAGTCTGACTCTTCTTACTGACTATGTCTTGAACCATTCCTGTGACACTAGTTATAGATTCCGATGCCTCACTTCAGGTTTACTGTATCCCTCTGACCTTCTTATTGACGATGAAACACAGAAGTTGCATCGGAATTAAATACAAAAGCGTCATTGCCGACTTAAGTACCCGAAGACTGACTCTTCTTACTGTCAATGTTTGAACCCTTTCTGTGACACTAGTTATACAGTCCGATGCTGTACTTCAGGTTTACTGTATCCCTTGGACCTTCTTATTGACGATGAAACACAGAAATTGCATCGGAATTAAATACAAAAGGCACAATGCCGACTTAAGGACAAGAAGACTGACTGTTCATACTGACTATGCTTTGAACCATTCCTGTGACACTAGTTATAGATTCCGATGCTTCACTCCAGGTTTACTGTATCCCTTGGACGTTCTTATTGACGATGAAACACAGAAATTTCATCGGAATTAAATAAAAAAGGCACAATGCCGACTTAAGTACAAGAAGACTTACTCTACCTACTGAAGAAGACTGACTCTTCTTACTGACTCTGTTTTGAACCATTCCTGTGACACTAGCAATAGATTCCGATGCTTCACTTCAGGTTTACTGTATCCCTCTGACCTCTTTATTGACGATGAAACACAGAAATTGCATCGGAATTAAATACAAAAGGCATAATGCCGACTTAAGTACAAGAAGACTGACTCTTCTTACTGTCTATGTTTTGCCCCATTCCGTTGACACTAGTTATGGATTCCGATGCTTCACTCCAGGTTCCCTGTATTCCCTTGGACCTTGTTATTGACGTAGAAACACAGAAATTGCATCTTAATTAAGTAGAAAAGGAACAATGCCGACATAAGTACAAGAAGACTGATTCTTCTTACTGCCTGTGTTTTGAACCATTCCTGTGACACTAGTTATAGATTCCGATACTACACTTGAGATTTACTGTATACCTTGGAAGTCCTTATTGACGATGAAACACAGAAATTGCATCGGAATTAAATGCAAAAGGCACAATGCCGACTTAAGTACAAGAAGACTGACTCTTCCTACTGTCTATGTTTTGAACCATTCCTGTGACACTAGTTTTGGATTCAGGTTTACTGTATCCCTCTGACCTTCTTATTGACAATGAAACACAGAAATTGCATGGGAATTAAATACAAAAGGCACAATGCCGACTTAAGTACAAGAAGACTGACTCTTCATACTGTCTATGTTTGAACCATTCCTGTGACACTTGTAATAGATTCCGATGCTTCAGGTTTACTGTATCCCTCTGACCTTCTAATTGACGGTGAAACACAGAAATATCATCGGAATTAAATACGAAAGGCACAATGCCGACTTAAGTACAAGAAGACTGACTCTTCTTACTGTCTATGTTTGAAACATTCGTGTGACACTAGTTATAGATTCCGATGCTTCACTCCAGGTTTACTGTATCCCTTGGACCTTCTTATTGACGATGAAACACAGAAATTGCATCGGAATTAAATACAAAAGGCACAATTCGGACATAAGTACAAGAAGTATGACTGTTCTTACTGATTATAGTTTGAACCATTCCTGTGACACTAGTTATAGATTCCGATGCATTTCTTCCGGTTTACTGTATACCTTGTACCTTCTTATTGACGATGAAATACAGACATTGCATCGGAATTAAATACAAAAGGCACAATGCCGACTTAAGTACAACAAGACTGACTCTTCTTACTGTCTATGTTTTGACCCATTCCATTGACAGTAGTTATGGATTCCGATGCTTCACTCCAGGTTCCCTGTATTCCCTTGGACCTTGTTATTGACGATGAAACACAGAAATTGCATCTTAATTAAGTAGAAAAGGCACAATGCCGACATAAGTACAAGAAGACTGACTCTTCTTACTGCCTGTGTTTTGAACCATTCCTGTGACACTAGTTATAGATTCCGATACTACACGTGAGGTTTACTGTATACCTTGGAAGTCCTTATTGACGATGAAACACAGAAATTGCATCGGAATTAAATGCAAAAGGCACAATGCCGACTTAAGTACAAGAAGACTGACTCTTCCTACTGTCTATGTTTTGAACCATTCCTGTGACACTAGTTTTGGATTCAGGTTTACCGTATCCCTCTGACCTTCTTATTGACAATGAAACACAGAAATTGCATGGGAATTAAATACAAAAGGCACAATGCCGACTTAAGTACAAGAAGACTGACTCTTCATACTGTCTATGTTTGAACCATTCCTGTGACACTTGTAATAGATTCCGATGCTTCAGGTTTACTGTATCCCTCTGACCTTCTTATTGACGGTGAAACACAGAAATATCATCGGAATTAAATACGAAAGGCACAATGCCGACTTAAGTACAAGAAGACTGACTCTTCTTACTGTTTCTGTTTTGAACCTTTCCTGTGACACTAGCAATAGATTCCGATGCTTCACTTCAGGTTTACTGTATCCCTCTGACCTTCCTATTGACGACGAAACACAGAAATTGCATCGGAATTAAATACAAAAGGCATAATGCCGACTTAAGTACAACAAGACTGACTCTTCTTACTGACAATGTTTTGAACCATTCCTGTGACACTAGTTATAGATTCCGATGCTTCACTTCATGTTTACTGTATCCCTGTGACCTTCTTTTTGACGATGAAATACAGAGATTGCATCGGAATTAAATAGAAAAGGCACAATGCCGACTAAAGTACAAGAAGACTGACTCTTCTCACTGTCTATGTTTTGAGCCATTCCTGTGGCACTAGTTTTAGATTCCGATGCTTCACTTCAGGTTTACTGTATCCCTTGGACCTTCTTATAGACGATGAAACACAGAAATTGCATCGGAATTATATACAAAAGGCACAATGCCGACTTAAGTACCCGAAGTCTGACTCTTCTTACTGACTATGTCTTGAACCATTCCTGTGACACTAGTTATAGATTCCGATGCCTCACTTCAGGTTTACTGTATCCCTCTGACCTTCTTATTGACGATGAAACACAGAAATTGCATCGGAATTAAATACAAAAGCGTCATTGCCGACTTAAGTACCCGAAGACTGACTCTTCTTACTGTCAATGTTTGAACCATTCCTGTGACACTAGTTATAGATTCCGATGCTTCACTTCAGGTTTACTGTATCCCTTGGACCTTCTTATTGACGATGAAACACAGAAATTGCATAGGAATTAAATACAAATGGCACAATGCCGACTTAGGGACAAGAAGACAGACTGTTCTTACTGTTTATGTTTTAACCATTCCTGTGACACTAGTTATAGATTCCGATGCTTCACTTCAGGTTTACTGTGTCCCTCTGACCTTATTGACGATGAAACACAGAAATTGCATCTGATTTAAATACAAAAGGCACAATGGCGACTTAAGGACAAGAAGACTGTCTCTTCTTACTGACTATGTTTTGAACCAGTCCTGTGACACTAGTTATAGATTGCAATGCTTCACTTCAGGTTTACTGTTTCCCTTGGACCTTCGTATTGACGGTGAAATACAGAAATTGCATCTGTATTAAAAACAAAAGGCACAATGCCGACTTAAGGACAAGAAGACTGACTGTTCATACTGACTATGCTTTGAACCATTCCTGTGACACTAGTTATAGATTCCGATGCTTCACTCCAGGTTTACTGTATCCCTTGGACCTTCTTATTGACGATGAAACACAGATATTGCATCGGAATTAAATACAAAAGGCACAATGCCGACTTAAGTACAAGAAGACTGACTCATCATACTGTCTATGTTTGAACCATTCCTGTGACACTTGTAATAGATTCCGATGCTTCAGGTTTACTGTATCCCTCTGACCTTCTTATTGACGGTGAAACACAGAAATATCATCGGAATTAAATACAAAAGGCACAATGCCGACTTAAGGACAAGAAGACTGACTGTTCATACTGACTATGTTTTGAACCATTCCTGTGACACTAGTTATAGATTCCGATGCTTCACTTCAGGTTTACTGTATTCCTGTGACCTGCTCATTGACGTTGAAACACAGAGATTGCATCGGAATTAAATTAAAAGGCACAACGCCGTCTTAAGTACAAGAAGACTGACTCTTCTTACTGTCTATGTTTTGAAACATTCCTGTGAGACCAGTTGTAGATTCCGATGCTTCACTTCAGGTTTACAGTATCCCTTGGACCTTCTTATTGACGATGAAACACAGAAATTGCATCGGAATTAAATACAAAAGGCACAATGGCGACTTAAGTACAAGAAAACTGATTCTTCTTACTGTCTATGTTTGAACCATTCCTGTGACACTAGTTATAGATTCCGATGCTTCACTTCAGGTTTACTGTATCCCACTGTCCTTCTTATTGACGGTGAAACACAGAATTTGCATCGGAATTAAATACGAAAGGCACAATGCCGACTTAAGTGCAAGAAGACTGACTCTTCTTACTGACTATGTTTTGAACCATTCCTGTGACACTAGTTATAAATTCCGATGCTTCACTTCATTTTTACTGTATCCCTTGGACATTCTTATTGACGATAAAACACAGAAATTGCATCGGAATAAAATACAAAAGGCTCAATGCCGACTTAAGAAGACTGACTCTTCTTACTGTCTATATTATGAACAATTCCTGTGACACTAGTAATAGATTCCGATGCTTCACTCCAGGTTTACTATATCCCTTGGACCTTCTTATTGACGATGAAACACAGAAATTGCATCGGAATTAAATACAAAAGGCACAATGCCGACTTAAGGACAAGAAGACTGACTCTTTTACTGACTATGTTTTGAACCATTGCTGTGACACTAGTTATAGATTCCGATGCTTCACTTCAGGTTTCCTGTATCCCTCTGACCTTCTTATTGACGATGAAACTCAGAAATTGCATCGGAATTAAATACAAAAGGCACAATGCCGACTTAAGTACAAGAAGACTGACTCTTCTTACTGTCTATGTATTGAAACATTCCTTTGACACTAGTTATAGATTCCGATGCTTCACTCCAGGTTTACTGTATCCCTTGGACCTTCTTATTGACGATGAAACACAGAAATTGCATCGGAAATAAATAAAAAAAGGCACAATGCTGACTTAAGAACAAGAAGACTGACTCTTCTTACTGACTATGTTTTGAACCATTCCTGTGACACTAGTTATAGATCCGATGCTTCACTTCAGGTTTACTGTATCCCTCTGACCTTCTTATTGACGATGAAACTCAGAAATTGCATCGGAATTAAATACAAAAGGCACAATGCCGACTTAAGTACAAGAAGACTGACTCTTCTTACTGTCTATGAATTGAACCATTCCATTGACACTAGTTATAGATTCCGATGCTTCACTCCAGGTCTACTGTATCCCTTGGACCTTCTTATTGACGATGAAACACTGAAAATGCATCGGAATTAAATAGAAAAGGCACAATGCCGACTTAAGTTCAAGAAGACTGACTCTTCTTACTGACTATGTTTTGAACCATTCCTGTGACACTAGTTATAGGTTCCGACGCTTCACTTCAGTATTACTGTATCCCTCTGACCTTCTTATTGTCGATAAAACACAGAAATTGCATCGGAATTAAATAGAAAAGGCACAATCCCGACTTAAGTACAAGAAGACTGACTCTTTTTACTGTCTATGTTTGAACCATTCCTGTGACACTAGTTATAGATTCCGATGCTTCACTCCAGGTTTACTGTATCCCTTGGACCTTCTTATTGACGATGAAACACAGAAATTGCATCGGAATTAAATAGAAAATGCACAACGCAGACTTAAGTACAAGAAGACTGACTCTTCTTAGTGATTATAGTTTGAACCATTGCTGTGAACCTAATTATAGATTCCGACGCTTTACTTCAGGTTTACTGTATACCTTGGACATTCTTATTGACGACGAAACACAGAAATTGCATCGGAATTAAATAGAAAAGGCACAATGTCGACTTAAGGACAAGAAGACTGACTCAACTTACTAAGTTTTGAACCATTCCTGTGACACTAGCAATAGATTCCGATGCTTCACTTCAGGTTTACTGTATCCCTCTGACCTCCTTATTGACGATGAAACACAGTAATTGCATCGGAATTAAATACAAAAGGCACAATGCCGACTTAAGTACAAGAAGATTGACTCTTCATACTGTCTATGTTTGAACCATTCCTGTGACACTTGTAATAGATTCCGATGCTTCAGGTTTACTGTATCCCTCTGACCTTCTTATTCACGGTGAAACACAGAAATATCATCGGAATTAAATACGAAAGGCACAATGCCGACTTAAGTACAAGAAGACTGACTCTTCTTACTGTCTATGTTTGAAACATTCCTGTGACACTAGTTATAGATTCCGATGCTTCACTCCAGGTTTACTGTATCCCTTGGACCTTCTTATTGACGATGAAACACAGAAATTGCATCGGAATTAAATAGAAAATGCACAACGCAGACTTAAGTACAAGAAGACTGACTCTTCTTAGTGATTATAGTTTGAACCATTGCTGTGAACCTAATTATAGATTCCGACGCTTTACTTCAGGTTTACTGTATACCTTGGACATTCTTATTGACGACGAAACACAGAAATTGCATCGGAATTAAATAGAAAAGGCACAATGTCGACTTAAGGACAAGAAGACTGACTCAACTTACTAAGTTTTGAACCATTCCTGTGACACTAGCAATAGATTCCGATGCTTCACTTCAGGTTTACTGTATCCCTCTGACCTCCTTATTGACGATGAAACACAGTAATTGCATCGGAATTAAATACAAAAGGCACAATGCCGACTTAAGTACAAGAAGATTGACTCTTCATACTGTCTATGTTTGAACCATTCCTGTGACACTTGTAATAGATTCCGATGCTTCAGGTTTACTGTATCCCTCTGACCTTCTTATTCACGGTGAAACACAGAAATATCATCGGAATTAAATACGAAAGGCACAATGCCGACTTAAGTACAAGAAGACTGACTCTTCTTACTGTCTACGTTTGAAACATTCCTGTGACACTAGTTATAGATTCCGATGCTTCACTCCAGGTTTACTGTATCCCTTGGACCTTCTTATTGACGATGAAACACAGAAATTGCATCGGAATTAAATACAAAAGGCACATTTCGGACATAAGTACAAGAAGGATGACTGTTCTTACTGATTATAGTTTGAACCATTCCTGTGACACTAGTTATAGATTCCGATGCTTTACTTCCGGTTTACTGTATACCTTGTACCTTCTTATTGACGATGAAATACAGACATTGCATCGGAATTAAATACAAAGGGCACAATGCCGACTTAAGTACAACAAGACTGACTCTTCTTACTGTCTATGTTTTGACCCATTCCATTGACACTAGTTATGGATTCCGATGCTTCACTCCAGGTTCCCTGTATTCCCTTGGACCTTGTTATTGACGATGAAACACAGAAATTGCATCTTAATTAAGTAGAAAAGGCACAATGCCGACATAAGTACAAGAAGACTGACTCTTCTTACTGCCTGTGTTTTGAACCATTCCTGTGACACTAGTTATAGATTCCGATACTACACTTGAGGTTTACTGTATACCTTGGAAGTCCTTATTGACGATGAAACACAGAAATTGCATCGGAATTAAATGCAAAAGGCACAATGCCGACTTAAGTACAAGAAGACTGACTCTTCCTACTGTCTATGTTTTGAACCATTCCTGTGACACTAGTTTTGGATTCAGGTTTACTGTATCCCTCTGACCTTCTTATTGACAATGAAACACAGAAATTGCATGGGAATTAAATACAAAAGGCACAATGCCGACTTAAGTACAAGAAGACTGACTCATCATACTGTCTATGTTTGAACCATTCCTGTGACACTTGTAATAGATTCCGATGCTTCAGGTTTACTGTATCCCTCTGACCTTCTTATTGACGGTGAAACACAGAAATATCATCGGAATTAAATACGAAAGGCACAATGCCGACTTAAATACAAGAAGACTGACTCTTCTTACTGTCTATGTTTGAAACATTCCTGTGACACTAGTTATAGATTCCGATGCTTCACTCCAGGTTTACTGTATCCCTTGGACCTTCTTATTGACGATGAAACACAGAAATTGCATCGGAATTAAATACAAAAGGCACAATTCGGACATAAGTACAAGAAGGATGACTGTTCTTACTGATTATAGTTTGAACCATTCCTGTGACACTAGTTATAGATTCCGATGCTTTACTTCCGGTTTACTGTATACCTTGTACCTTCTTATTGACGATGAAACACAGACATTGCATCGGAATTAAATACAAAAGGCACAATGCCGACTTAAGTACAACAAGACTGACTCTTCCTACTGTCTATGTTTTGTACCATTCCTGTGACACTAGTTGTGGATTCCGATGCTTCACTTCAGGTTTACTGTATCCCTCTGACCATCTTAATGACGATGAAACACAGAAATTGCATCGGAATTAAATACAAAAGGCACAAAGCCGACTTAAGTACAAGAAGACTGACTCTTCCTACTGTCTATGTTTGGAACCATTTCTGTGACACTAGTTATAGGGTCCGATGCTTCACTTCAGGTTTACTGTATCCCTTGGACCTTCTTATTGACGATGAATCACAGAAATTGCATCGGAATTAAATACAAAAGGCACAATGCCGACGAAAGTACTAGAAGACTGACTCTTCTTACTGTCTATATTTTGAACCATTCCAGTGTCACTAGTTATAGATTCCGATGTTTGACTTCAGGTTTACTGTATCCTTTGGACCTTCTTATTGACGATGAAACACAGAAATTGCATCGGAATTAAATTCAAAAGGGAAAATGCCGACTTAAGTACAAAAAGACGGACTCTTCTTACTGACTATGTATTGAACCATTCCTGTGACACTGGTTATAGATTCCGATGCTTCACTTCTGGTTTACTGTATCCCTCTGACCTTCTTATTGACGATGAAACACTGAAATTCCATCGGAATAAAATACAAAAGGCACAATGCCTACTAAACTACAAGAAGACTGACTCTTCTTACTGTCTACGTTTTGAACCATTCCTGTGACACTAGTTATAGATTCCGATGTTTGACTTCAGTTTTACTGTATCCCTTGGACCTTCTTATTGACGATGAAACACAGAAATTGCATCGGAATGAAATACAAATAGCACAATGCCGACTTCAGTACAAGAAGACTTACTCTACCTACTGAAGAAGACTGACTCTTCTTACTGACTCTGTTTTGAACCATTCCTGTGACACTAGCAGTAGATTCCGATGCTTCACTTCAGGTTTACTGTATCCCTCTGACCCCCTTATTGACGATGAAACACAGAAATTGCATCGGAATTAAATACAAAAGGCATAATGCCGACTTAAGTACAAGAAGACTGACTCTTCTTACTGTCTATGTTTTGACCCATTCCATTGACACTAGTTATGGATTCCGATGCTTCACTCCAGGTTCCCTGTATTCCCTTGGACCTTGTTATTGACGATGAAACACAGAAATTGCATCTTAATTAAGTAGAAAAGGCACAATGCCGACATAAGTACAAGAAGACTGACTCTTCTTACTGCCTGTGTTTTGAACCATTCCTGTGACACTAGTTATAGATTCCGATACTACACTTGAGGTTGACTGTATACCTTGGAAGTCATTATTGACGATGAAACACAGAAATTGCATCGGAATTAAATGCAAAAGGCACAATGCCGACTTAAGTACAGGAGACTGACTCTTCTTACTGACTATGTTTTGAACCATTCCTGTGACACTAGTTATGGATTCCGATGCGTCACTTCAGGTTTACTGTATCCCTTAGACGTTCTTATTGACGATGAAACACAGAAATTTCATCGGAATTAAATAAAAAAGGCACAATGCCGACTTAAGTACAAGAAGACTTACTCTACCTACTGAAGAAGACTGACTCTTCTTACTGACTCTGTTTTGAACCATTCCTGTGACACTAGCAATAGATTCCGATGCTTCACTTCAGGTTTACTGTATCCCTCTGACCTCCTTATTGACGATGAAACACAGAAATTGCATCGGAATTAAATACAAAAGGCACAATGCCGACTTAAGTACAAGAAGACTGACTCTTCCTACTGTCTATGTTTTGAACCATTTCTGTGACACTAGTTATAGATTCCGATGCTTCACTTCAGGTTGACTGCATCCCTCTGAGCTTATTGCCGATGAAACACAGAAATTGCATCTGAATTAAATACAAAAGGCACAATAGCGACTTAAGGACAAGAAGACTGACTGTTCATACTGACTATGTTTTGAACCATTAAATACAAAAGGCACAATGCCGGCATAAGTACAAGAAGGCTGATTCTTCCTACTGTCTATGTTTTGAACCATTCCTGTGACACTAGTTGTGGATTCCGATGCTTCACTTCAGGTTTACTGTATCCCTCTGACCTTCTTATTGACGATGAAACACAGAAATTGCATCGGAATTAAATACAAAAGGCACAATGCAGACTTAAGGACAAGAAGACTGACTCTTCTTACTGTTTCTGTTTTGAACCTTTCCTGTGACACTAGCAATAGATTCCGATGCTTCACTTAGGGTTTACTGTATCCCTCTGACCTTCCTATTGACGATGAAACACAGAAATTGCATCGGAATTAAATACAAAAGGCATAATGCCGACTTAAGTACAAGAAGACTGACTCTTCTTACTGACTATGTTTTGAACCATTCCTGTGACACTAGTTATAGATTCCGATGCTTCACTTCAAGTTTACTGTATCACTCTGACCTTTTCATTGACTATGAAACTCAGAAATTGCATCGGAATTAAATACAAAATGCACAATGCCGACTTAAGTACAAGAAGACTGACTCTTCTTACTGTCTATGTTTTGAACCATTCCATTGACACTAGTTATAGATTCCGATGCTTCGCTCCAGGTTTTCTGTATCCCTTGGACCCTCTTATTGACGATGAAACACAGAAATTGCATCGGAATTAAATAGAAAAGGCACAATGCCGACTTCAGTACAAGAAGACTGACTCTTCTTACTGACTATGCTTTGAACCATTCCTGTGACACTAGTTATGGATTCCGATGCTTCACTTCAGGTTTACTGTACCTCTTGGACCTTCGTATTGACGATGAAACACAGAAATTGCATCGGAATTAAATACAAAAGGCACAATGCCGACTTAAGTACATGAAGACCGACTCTTCTTACTGTCTATGTTTTTAACCATTCTCTGTGACACTAGTTATTGATTCCAATGCTAAACTCCAGGTTTACTGTATCCCTTGGACTTGCTTATTGTCGATGAAACACAGAAATTGCAACGAAATTAAATACACAAGGCACAATGCCGACTGAAGTACAAGAAGACTGACTCTTCCTGCTGTCTATGTTTTGAAAAATTCCTGTGACACTAGTTTTGGATTCCGATGCTTCACTTCAGGTTTACTGTATCTCTCTGAACTTCTTATTGACGATGAAACACAGAAATTGCATCGGAATTAAATACAAAAGGCACAAAGCCTACTTAAGTACAAGAAGACTGACTCTTCTTATTGCCTATGTTTGAAACATTCCTGTGACACTAGTTATAGATTCCGATGCTTCACTTCAAATTTACTGTATCCCTCTGACCTACTTATTGACGATGAAACACAGAAATTGCATCGGAATTAAATAGAAAAGGCACACTGCCGACTTAAAAACAAGAAGACTGACTCTTCTTACTGTCCATGTTTTGAACCATTCCTGTGACACTAGTTATAGATTCCGATGCTTCACTTCAGGTTTACTGTATCCCTCTGAACTTCGTATTGACGATGAAACACTGAAATTGCATCGGAATTAAATAGAAAAGGCACAATGCCGACTTAAGTACAAGAAGACTGACTCTTCTTACTGTCTACGTTTCGAACCATTCCTGTGACACTAGTTATAGATTCCGATGTTTGACTTCAGTTTTACTGTATCCCTTGGACCTTCTTATTGACGATGAAAAACAGAAATTGCATCGGAATTAAATACAAAACGCACAATGCCGACTTAAGTACAAGAGACTGACTCTTCTTACTGACTATGTTTTGAACCATTCCTGTGACACTAGTTATAGATTCCGATGCTTCACTTCAGGTTTACTGTATCCCCCTGCCGTTCTTATTGACGATGAAACACAGAAATTGCATCGGAATTAAATAGAAAAGGCACGATGCCGACCTAAGTACAAGAAGACTGACTCTTCCAACTGTCTAAGTTTTGAACCATTCCCGTGTCACTAGTTATAGATTCCCAAGCTTCACTTCAGGTTTAGTGTTTCCCTTGGACCTTCTTATTGACGATGAAACACAGAAATTGCATCCGAATTCAATACAAAAGGCACAATGCCGACTTAAGTACATGAAGACCGACACTTCTTACTGACTATGTTTTGAACCATTTCTGTGACACTAGTTATAGAGTCCGATGCCTCACTTCAGGTTTACTGTATCCCTTGCACCTTCTTATTGACGATGAATCACAGAAATCGCATCGGAATTAAATACAAAAGGCACAATGCCGACTTAAGCACAAGAAGACTGACTCTTCTTACTGTCTATATTTTGAACCATTCCAGTGACACTAGTTATAGATTCCGATGCTTCACTTCAGGTTTACTGTTTTCCTTCGAAATTATTATTGACGATGAAACACAGAAATTGCATCGGAATTAAATACAAAAGGCACAATGCCGACTTAAGTACAAGAAGACTGACTCTTCTTACTGTCTATGATTTGAACCAATACTGTGACACTAGTTATAGATTCCGATGCTTTACTCCAGGTTTACTGTATCCCCTGGACCTTCTTGTTGACGATGAAACACAGATATTGCATCGGAATTAAATACAAAAGCACAATGCCGACTTAAGGACAAGAAGACTGACTCTTCTTTCTGACTATGTTTTGAACCATTCCTGTGACACTAGTTGTAGATTCCGATGCTTCACTTCGGGTTTACTATATCCCTCTGACCTTCTTATTCACGATGAAACACAGAAATTGAATCCGAATTAAATACAAAAGGCACAATGCCGACATAAGTACAAGAAGACTGACTCTTCATACTGTCTATGTCTGAACCATTCCTGTGACACTTGTAATAGATTCCGATGCTTCAGGTTTACTGTATCCCTCTGACCTTCTTATTGACGGTGAAACACAGAAATTGCATCGGAATTAAATACGAAAGGCACAATGCCGACTTCAGTACAAGAAGACTGACTCTTCTTACTGTCTATGTTTTGAACCATTCCTGTGACACTAGTTATAGATTCCAACGCTTCACTTCAGGTTTACTGCATCCCTTGGACCTTCTTATTGACGATGAAACACAGAAATTGCATCGGAATTAAATTCAAAAGGCACAATGCCGACTTATGTTCAAATAGACTGACTCTTCTTACCGACTATGGTTTGAAACATTCCTGTGACACTAGTTATAGATTCCGATGCTTCACTTCAGGTTTACTGTATCCCTCTGACGTTCTTGTTGACGATGAAACACAGAAATTGCATCGGAATAAAATACAAAAGGCACAATGCCTACATAAGTACAAGAAGACTAACTCTTCTTATTGACTATGTTTTGAACCATTCCTGTGACACTAGTTATAGATTCCGATGCTTCACTTCAGGTTTACTGTATCCCTCTGGCCTTCGTATTGACGATGAAACACTGAAATTGCATCGGAATTAAATAGAAAAGGCACATTGCCGACTTAAGTACAAGAAGACTGACTCTTCTTACTGTCTACGTTTTGAACCATTCCTGTGACACTAGTTATAGATTCCGATGTTTGACTTCAGTTTTACTGTATCCCTTGGACCTTCTTATTGACGATGAAAAACAGAAATTGAATCGGAATTATATACAAAACGCACAATGCCGACTTAAGTACAAAAGACTGACTCTTCTTACTATGTTTTGAACCATTCCTGTGACATTAGTTATAGATTCCGATGCTTCACTTCAGGTTACTGTATCCCTCTGCCGTTCTTATTGACGATGAAACACAGAAATTGCATCGGAATTAAATAGAAAAGGCACAATGACGACTTAAGTACAAGAAGACTGACTCTTCCTACTGTCTAAGTTTTGAACCATTCCCGTGACACTAGTAATAGATTCCGATGCTTCACTTCAGGTTTACTGTTTGCCTTGGACCTTCTTATTGACGATGAAACCCAGAAATTGCATCGGAATTCAATACATAAGGCACAATGCCGACTTAAGTACATGAAGACCGAAACTTCCTACTGACTATGTTTTGAACCATTTCTGTGACACTAGTTATAGAGTCCGATGCCTCACTTCAGGTTTACTGTATCCCTTGGACCTTCTTATTGACGATGAATCACAGAAATCGCATCGGAATTAAATACAAAAGGCACAATGCCGACTTAAGTACAAGAAGACTGACTCTTCTTACTGTCTATATTTTGAACCATTCCAGTGACACTAGTTATAGATTCCGATGCTTCACTTCAGGTTTACTGTATTCCTTCGACCTTCTTATTGACGATGAAACACAGAAATTGCATCGGAATTAAATACAAAAGGCACAATGCCGACTTAAGTACAAGAAGACTGACTCTTCTTACTGTCTATGCTTTGAACCACTACTGTGACACTGGTTATAGATTCCGAAGCTTTACTCCAGGTTTACTGTATCCCATGGACCTTCTTGTTGACGATGGAACACAGATATTGCATCGGAATTAAATACAAAAGGCACAATGCCGACTTAAGGACAAGAAGACTGACTCTTCTTACTGACTATGTTTTGAACCATTCCTGTGACACTAGTTATAGATTCCGATGCTTCACTTCGGGTGTACTATATCCCTCTGACCTTTTTATTCACGATGAAACACAATAATTGCATCCGAATTAAATACAAAAGGCACAATGCCGACTTAAGTACAAGAAGACTGACTCATCTTACTGACTATGTTTTGAACCATTCCTGTGACACTAGTTATAGATTCGGATGCTTCACTTCAGGTTTACTGTATCCCTTGGACATTCTTATTGACGATGAAACACAGAAATTGCATCGGAATTAAATACAAAAGGCACAATGAAGACTTAAGTACAAGAAGACTGACTCTTCTTACTGTCTATGATTTGAACCATTCCTGTGACTCTAGTTATAGATTCTGATGCTTCACTCCACGTTTACTTTATCCCTTGGACCTTCTTATTGACGATGAAGCACAGATATTGTATCGGAATTAAATACAAAAGGCACAACGCCGACTTAAGGACAAGAAGACTGACTCTTCTTACTGATTATGTTTTGAACCATTCCTGTGAACTAATTATTGATTCCGATGCTTCACTTCAGGTTTATTGTAACCCTCTGACCTTCTTATAGGCTATGAAACTCAGAAATTGCATCGGAATTGAATTCAAAAGGCACAATGCCGACTTAAGTACAAGAAGACTGACTCTTCTTACTTTCTATGTTTTGAACCATTCCATTGACACTAGTTATAGATTCCGACGCTACACTCCAGGTATACTGTATCCCTTGGACCTTCTTAATGACGATGAAACACAGAAATTGCATCGGAATTTAATACAAAAGGCACAATGAAGACTTAAGTACATGAAGACTGACTCTTCTTACTGTCTATGATTTGAACCATTCCTGTGACACTAGTTATAGATTCTGATGCTTCACTCCACGTTTACTTTATCTTTTGGACCTTCTTATTGACGATGAAGCACAGATATTGTATCGGAATTAAATACAAAAGGCACAATGCCGACTTAAGGACAAGAAGACTGACTCTTCTTTCTGACTATGTATTGAACCATTCGTGTGACACTAGTTGTAGATTCCGATGCTTCACTTCGGGTTTACTATATCCCTCTGACCTTCTTATTCACGATGAAACACAGAAATTGCATCCGAATTAAATACAAAAGGCACAATGCCGACATAAGTACAAGAAGACTGACTCTTCATACTGTCTATGTTTGAACCATTCCTGTGACACTTGTAATAGATTCCGATGCTTCAGGTTTACTGTATCCCTCTGACCTTCTTATTGACGGTGAAACACAGAAATTGCATCGGAATTAAATACGGAAGGCACAATGCCGACTTAAGTACAAGAAGACTGACTCTTCTTACTGTCTATGTTTTGAACCATTCCTGTGACACTAGTTATAGATTCCAATGCTTCACTTCAGGTTTACTGCATCCCTTGGACCTTCTTATTGACGATGAAACACAGAAATTGCATCGGAATTAAATTCAAAAGGCACAATGCCGACTTATGTTCAAATAGACTGACTCTTCTTACCGACTATGGTTTGAAACATTCCTGTGACACTAGTTATAGATTCCGATGCTTCACTTCAGGTTTACTGTATCCCTCTGACCTTCGTATTGACGATGAAACACTGAAATTGCATCGGAATTAAATAGAAAAAGCACAATGCCGACTTAAGTACAAGAAGACTGACTCTTCTTACTGTCTACGTTTTGAACCATTCCTGTGACACTAGTTATAGATTCCGATGTTTGACTTCAGTTTTACTGTATCCCTTGGACCTCCTTATTGACGAGGAAAAACAGAAATTGCATCGGAATTATATACAAAACGCACAATGCCGACTTAAGTACAAGAGACTGACTCTTCTTACTATGTTTTGAACCATTCCTGTGACACTAGTTATAGATTCCGAAGCTTCACTTCAGGTTACTGTATCCCTCTGCCGTTCTTATTGACGATGAAACACAGAAATTGCATCGGAATTAAATAGAAATGGCACAATGCCGACTTAAGTACAAGAAGACTGACTCTTCCTACTGTCTAAGTTTTGAACCATTCCCGTGACACTAGTAATAGATTCCGATACTTCACTTCAGGTTTACTGTTTGCCTTGGACCTTCTTATTGACGATGAAACCCAGAAATTGCATCGGAATTGAATACAAAAGGCACAATGCCGAGTTAAGTACATGAAGACCGACACTTCCTACTGACTATGTTTTGAACCATTTCTGTGACACTAGTTATAGAGTCCGATGCCTCACTTCAGGTTTACTGTATCCCTTGGACCTTCTTATTGACGATGAATCACAGAAATCGCATCGGAATTAAATACAAAAGGCACAATGCCGTCTTAAGTACAAGAAGACTGACTCTTCTTACTGTCTATATTTTGAACCATTCCAGTGACACTAGTTATAGATTCCGATGCTTCACTTCAGGTTTACTGTATTCCTTCGACCTTCTTATTGACGATGAAACACAGAAATTGCATCGGAATTAAATACAAAAGGCACAATGCCGACTTAAGTACAAGAAGACTGACTCTTCTCACTGTCTATGCTTTGAACCAATACTGTGACACTAGTTATAGATTCCGAAGCTTTACTCCAGGTTTACTGTATCCCATGGACCTTCTTGTTGATGATGAAACACAGATATTGCATCGGAATTAAATACAAAAGGCACAATGCCGACTTAAGGACAAGAAGACTGACTCTTCTTAACGACTATGTTTTGAACCATTCCTGTGACACTAGTTATAGATTCCGATGCTTCACTTCGGGTGTACTATATCCCTCTGACCTTCTTATTCACGATGAAACACAATAATTGCATCCGTATTAAATACAAAAGGCACAATGCCGACTTAAGTACAAGAAGACTGACTCATCTTACTGACTATGTTTTGAACCATTCCTGTGACACTAGTTATAGATTCGGACGCTTCACTTCAGGTTTACTGTATCCCTTGGCCATTCTTATTGACGATGAAACACAGAAATTGCATCGGAATTAAATACAAAAGGCACAATGAAGACTTAAGTACAAGAAGACTGACTCTTCTTACTGTCAATGATTTGAACCATTCCTGTGACACTAGTTATAGATTCTGATGCTTCACTCCACGTTTACTTTATCCCTTGGACCTTCTTATTGACGATGAAGCACAGATATTGTATCGGAATTAAATACAAAAGGCACAATGCCGACTTAAGGACAAGAAGACTGACTCTTCTTACTGATTATGTTTTGAACCATTCCTGTGAACTAATTATTGATTCCGATGCTTCACTTCAGGTTTATTGTATCCCTCTGACCTTCTTATAGGCTATGAAACTCAGAAATTGCATCGGAATTGAATTCAAAAGGCACAATGCCGACTTAAGTACAAGAAGACTGACTCTTCTTACTTTCTATGTTTTGAACCATTCCATTGACACTAGTTATAGATTCCGATGTTACACTCCAAGTATACTGTATCCCTTGGACCTTCTTAATGACGATGAAACACAGAAATTGCATCGGAATTTAATACAAAAGGCACAATGCCGACTTAAGTACAAAAAGTCTGACTCTATTTACTGTCTATATTTTGAACCATTCCAGTGACACTAGTTATAGATTCCGATTCTTCACTTCAGGTTTACTGTATCCTTTGGACCTTCTTATTGACGATGAAACACAGAAATTGCATCGGAACTAAATACAAAAGGCACAATGCCGACTTAAGTACAAGAAGACTGACTCTTCTTACTTTCTATGTTTTGAACCATTACTGTGACACTAGTTATAGATTCCGATGCTTCACTCCAGGTTTACTGTATCCCTTGGGCCTCCTTATTGACGATGAAACACAGAAATTCAATCGGAATTAAATACAAAAGCCACAATGACGACTTAAGGACAAGAAGACTGACTCTTCTTACTGACTATGTTTTGAACCATTCCTGTGACACTAGTTATAGATTCCGATGCATCACTTCAAATTTACTGTATCCCTCTGACCTTCTTATTGACGATGAAACACAGAAGTTGCATCGGAATTAAATAGAAAAGGCACACTGCCGACTTAAAAACAAGAAAACTGACTCTTCTCACTGTCTATGTTTTGAACCATTCCTGCGACACTAGTTATAGATTCCGATGCTTGACTTCACTTTTACTGTATCCCATGGACCTCCTTATGGACGATGAAACACAGAAATTGCATCGGAATTAAATACAAAAGGCACAATGCCAACTTAAGTACAAGAGACTGACTCTTCTTATTGTCTATGTTTTGAACCATTCCTGTGACACTAGTTATAGATTCCGATGCTTCACTTCAGGATTACTGTATCCCTTGGTCAATCTTATTGACGATGAAACACAGAAATTGCATCGGAATTAAATACAAAAGGCACAATGCCGACTTAAGTACAAGAAGACTGACTCTTCTTACTGTCTATGTTTTAAACCATTCCTGTGACACTAGTTATAGATTCCGATGCTTCGCTTCAGGTTTACTGCATCCCTTGGACCTTCTTATTGACGATGAAACACAGAAATTGCATCGGAATTAAATTCAAAAGGCACAATGCTGACTTATGTACAAAAAGACTGACTCTTCTTACTGACTATGTTTTGAACCATTCCTGTGACACTAGTTATAGATTCCGATGCTTCACTTCAGGTTTACTGTATCCCTCTGACCTTCTTGTTGACGATGAAACACAGAAATTGCATCGGAATAAAATACAAAAGGCACAATGCCTACTTAAGTACAAGAAGACTGACTCTTCTTATTGACTATGTTTTGAACCATTCCTGTGACACTAGTTATAGATTCCGATGCTTCACTTCAGGTTTACTGTATCCGTCTGACCTTCGTATTGACGATGAAACACTGAAATTGCATCGGAATTAAATAGAAAAGGCACAATGACGACTTAAGTACAAGAAGACTGACTCTTCTTACTGTCTATGCTTTGACGAATACTGTGACACTAGTTATAGATTCCGATGCTTTACTCCAGGTTTACTGTATCCCTTGGACCTTCTTGTTGACGATGAGACACAGATATTGCATCGGAATTAAATACAAAAGGCACAATGCCGACTTAAGGACAAGAAGACTGACTCTTCTTACTGACTATGTTTTGAACCATTCCTGTGACACTAGTTATAGATTCCGATGCTTCACTTCGGGTTTACTATATCCCTCTGACCTTCTTATTCACGATGAAACACAGATATTGCAACCGAATTAAATACAAAAGGCACAATGCCGACTTAAGTACAAGAAGACTGACTCTTCTTACTGTCTATGTTTGAAACATTCCTGTGACACTAGTTATAGATTCCGATGCTTCACTCCAGGTTTACTGTATCCCTTGGACCTTCTTATTGACGATGAAACACAGAAATTGCATCGGAATTAAATACACAAGGCACAATTCGGATATAAGTACAAGAAGGATGACTGTTCTTACTGATTATAGTTTAAACCATTCCTGTGACACTAGTTATAGATTCCGATGCTTTACTTCCGGTTTACTGTATACCTTGTACCTTCTTATTGACGATGAAACACAGACATTGCATCGGAATTAAATACAAAAGCACAATGCCGACTTAAGTACAACAAGACTGACTCTTCCTACTGTCTATGTTTTGAACCATTCCTTTGACACTAGTTGTGGATTCCGATGCTTCACTTCAGGTTTACTGTATCCCTCTGACCATCTTAATGACGATGAAACACAGAAATTGCATCGGAATTGAATACAAAAGTCACAATGCCGACGAAAGTACTAGAAGACTGACTCTTCTTACTGTCTATATTTTGAACCATTCCAGTGTCACTAGTTATAGATTCCGATGCTTCACTTCAGGTTTACTGTATCCTTTGGACCTTCTTATTGACGATGAATCACAGAAATTGCATTGTAATTAAATACAAAAGGCACAATGCCGACGAAAGTACTAGAAGACTGACTCTTCTTACTGTCTATATTTTGAACCATTCCTGTGACACTAGTTATAGATTCCGATGCTTCACATCAAGTTTACTGTATCTCTCTGACCTTCTTATTGACGATGAATCTCAGAAATGGCATATGAATTAAATACAAAAGGCACAATGCCGACTTAAGTACAAGAAGACTGACTCTTCTTACTGTCTATGTTTTGAACCATTCCATTGACACTAGTTATAGATTCCGATGCTTCACTCCAGGTTTACTGTATCCCTCTGACCTTCTTATTGACGATGAAACACAGAAATTGCATCGGAATTAAATAGAAAGGACACAATGTGACTTAAGTACAAGAAGACTGACTCTTCTAACTGTCTATGTTTTGAACCATTCCTGCGACACTAGTTATAGATTGAGATGCTTGACTTCAAGTTTACTACATCCCTTGGACCTTCTTATTGACGATGAAACACAGAAATTGCATCGGAATTAAATTCAAAAGGGAAAATGCCGACTTAAGTACAAAAAGACGGACTCTTCTTACTGACTATGTTTTGAACCATTCCTGTGACACTAGTTATAGATTCCGATACTACACTTGAGCTTTACTGTATACCTTGGAAGTCCTTATTGACGATGAAACACAGAAATTGCATCGGAATTAAATGCAAAAGGCACAATGCCGACTTAAGTACAAGAAGACTGACTCTTCCTACTGTCAATGTTTTGAACCATTCCTGTGACACTAGTTTTGGATTCAGGTTTACTGTATCCCTCTGACCTTCTTATTGACAATGAAACACAGAAATTGCATGGGAATTAAATACAAAAGGCACAATGCCGACTTAAGTACAAGAAGACTGACTCTTCCTACTGTCTATGTTTTGAACCATTCCTGTGAAACTAGTTATAGATTCCGATGCTTCACTTCAGGTTGACTGAATCCCTCTGAGCATATTGCCGATGAAACACAGAAATTGCATCTGAATTAAATACAAAAGGCACAATAGCGACTTAAGGACAAGATGACTGACTGTTCATACTGACTATGTTTTGAACCATTAAATACTAAAGGCACAATGCCGGCATAAGTACAAGAAGGCTGATTCTTCCTACTGTCTATGTTTTGAACCATTCCTGTGACACTAGTTGTGGATTCCGATGCTTCACTTCAGGTTTACTGTATTCCTGTGACCTGCTTATTGACGATGAAACACAGAGATTGCATCGGAATTAAATTGAAAAGGCACAATGCCGTCTTAAGTACAAGAAGACTGACTCTTCTTACTGTCTATGTTTTGAAACATTCCTGTGGCACCAATTGTAGATTCCGATGCTTCACTTCAGGTTTACAGTATCCCTTGGACCTTCTTATTGCCGATGAAACTCAGAAATTGCATCGGAATTAAATACAAAAGGCACAATGCCGACTTAAGTACAAGAAGACTGACTCTTCTTACTGTCTATGAATTGAACCATTCCATTGACACTAGTTATGGATTCCGATGCTTCACTCCAAGTCTACTGTATCCCTTGGACTTTCTTATTGACGATGAAACACTGAAAATGCATCGGAATTAAATAGAAAATGCACATTGCCGACTTAAGTTCAAGAAGACTGACTCTTCTTACTGACTATGTTTTGAACCATTCCTGTGACACTAGTTATAGGTTCCGATGCTTCACTTCAGGTTTACTGTATCCCTCTGACCTTCTTACTGTCGATGAAACACAGAAATTGCATCGGAATTAAATAGAAAATGCACAATGCAGACTTAAGTACAAGAAGACTGACTCTTCTTAGTGATTATAGTTTGAACCATTCCTGTGAACCTAATTATAGATTCCGACGCTTTACTTCAGGTTTACTGTATACCTTGGACATTCTTATTGACGACGAAACACAGAAATTGCATCGGAATTAAATAGAAAAGGCACAATGTCGACTTAAGTAACAGAAGACTGACTCTTCTTACTGTCTATGTTTGAACCATTCCTATGACACTAGTTATAGATCCCGATGCTTCACTTCAGGTTTACTGCATACCTTGGACCTTCTTATTGACGATGAAACACAGAAATTGCATCGGAATTAAATACAAAAGGCACAATGCCGACTTAGGTACAAGAAGACTGACTCTTCCCACTGTCTATGTTTTGAACAATTCCTGTGACACTAGTTTTGGATTCCGATGCTACACTTCAGGTTTACTGTATCCCTCTAACCTTCTTATTGACAATGAAACACAGAAATTACATCGGAATTAAATACAAAAGGCACAATGCCGACTTAAGTACAAGAAGATTGACTCTTCCTACTGTCTATGTTTTGAACCACTCCTGTGACACTAGTTATAGATTCCGATGCTTCACTTAAGGTTTACTGCATCCCTCTGACTTTGTTGCCGATGAAACACAGAAATTGCCTGGGAAATAAATACAAAAGGCACAATGCCGACTTAAGGACAAGAAGACTGACTCTTCTTACTGACTATGTTTTGAATCATTCCTGTGACTCTAGTTATAGAGTCCGATACTTCACTTCAGGTTTACTGTATCCCTCTGTCCTTCTTATTGACAATGAAACACAGAAATTGCATCGGAATTAAATAGAAATGGCACAATGCCGACTTAAGTAAAAGAAGACTGTCGCTTCTTACTGAGTATGTTTTTCAACCATTCCTGTGACACTAAATATAGATTCCGGTGCTTCACTCCAGGTTTCCTGTTTCCCTTGGACCTTCTTATTGACGATGAAACACAGAAATTGCCTCGGAATGAAATACAAAATGCACAATGTCGACTTAAGTACAAGAAGACTGACTCTTCTTACTGACTATGTTTGAACCATTCCTGTGTCACTAGTTACTGATTCCGATGCTTCACTCCAGGTTTACTGTATCCCTTGGACCTTCGTATTGACGATGAAACACAGAATTTGCATCGGAATTAAATACCAAAGGCACAATGCCGACTTATGGACAAGAAGGCTGACTCTTCTTACTGACAATGCTCTGAACCATTTCTGTGACACTATTTATAGATTCCGATGCTTCACTTCAGGTTTACTGTATCCCTCTGACCTTCTTATTGACAATGAAACACAGAAATTGCATCGGAATTAAATGCAAAAGGCACAATGCCGACTTAAGGACAAGAAGACTGACTCTTCTTACTGTCTCTGTTTTGAATCATTCCTGTGACACTAGCAATAGATTCCGATGCTTCACTTCAGGTTTACTGTATCCCTCTGACCTTCCTATTGACGAAGAAACACAGAAATTGCATCGGAATTAAATACAAAAGGCACAATGCAGACTTAAGGACAAGAAGACTAACTCTTCTTACTGTTTCTGTTTTGAACCTTTCCTGTGACACTAGCAATAGATTCCGATGCTTCACTTCAGGTTTACTGTATCCCTCTGACCTTCCTATTGACGATGAAACACAGAAATTGCATCGGAATTAAATACAAAAGGCATAATGCCGACTTAAGTACAAGAAGACTGACTCTTCTTACTGACAATGTTTTGAACCATTCCTGTGACACTAGTTATAGATTCCGATGCTTCACTTCATGTTTACTGTATCCCTGTGACCTTCTTTTTGACGATGAAATACAGAGATTGCATCGGAATTAAGTAGAAAAGGCACAATGCCGACTTAAGTACAAGAAGACTGACTCTTCTTACTTTCTATGTTTTGAACCATTACCGTGACACTAGATATAGATTCCGATGCTTCACTCCACGTTTACTGTATCCCTTGGACCTTCTTATTGACGATGAAACACAGAAATTGCATCGGAATTAAATACAAAAGCCACAATGCCGACTTAAGTACAAGAAGACTGACTTTTCTTACTGACTATTTTTTGAACCATTCCTGTGACACTAGTTATAGATTCCGATGCTTCACTTCAAGTTTACAGTATCCCTCTGACCTTCTTATTCACGATGAAACTCAGAAATTGCAAACGGAATTAAATACAAAAGGCACAATGCCGACAAATGGACCAGAAGACTGACTCATCTTACTTTCTATGATTTGAACCATTCCTGTGACACTAGTTATTGATTCCGATGCTTCACTTCGGGTTTACTATATCCCTCTGACCTTCTTATACACGATGAAACACAGATATTGCCACCGAATTAAATACAAAAGGCACAATGCCGACTTAAGTACAAGAAGACTGACTCTTCATACTGTCTATGTTTGAACCATTCCTGTGACACTTGTAATAGATTCCGATGCTTCAGGTTTACTGTATCCCTCTGACCTTCTTATTGACGGTGAAACACAGAAATATCATCGGAATTAAATACGAAAGGCACAATGCCGACTTAAGTACAAGAAGACTGACTCTCCTTACTGTCTATGTTTGAAACATTCCTGTGACACTAGTTACAGATTCCGATGCTTCACTCCAGGTTTACTGTATCCCTTGGACCTTCTTATTGACGATGAAACACAGAAATTGCATCGGAATTAAATACACAAGGCACAATTCGGATATAAGTACAAGAAGGATGACTGTTCTTACTGATTATAGTTTAAACCATTCCTGTGACACTAGTTATAGATTCCGATGCTTTACTTCCGGTTTACTGTATACCTTGTACCTTCTTATTGACGATGAAACACAGACATTGCATCGGAATTAAATACAAAAGGCACAATGCCGACTTAAGTACAACAAGACTGACTCTTCCTACTGTCTATGTTTTGAACCATTCCTGTGACACTAGTTGTGGATTCCGATGCTTCACTTCAGGTTTACTGTATCCCTCTGACCTTCTTAATGACGATGAAACACAGAAATTGCATCGGAATTGAATACAAAAGGCACAATGCCGACGAAAGTACTAGAAGACTGACTCTTCTTACTGTCTATATTTTGAACCATTCCAGTGACACTAGTTATAGATTCCGATGCTTCACTTCAGGTTTACTGTATCCTTTGGACCTTCTTATTGACGATGAATCACAGAAATTGCATTGTAATTAAATACAAAAGGCACAATGCCGACGAAAGTACTAGAAGACTGACTCTTCTTACTGTCTATATTTTGAACCATTCCTGTGACACTAGTTATAGATTCCGATGCTTCACATCAAGTTTACTGTATCTCTCTGACCTTCTTATTGACGATGATTCTCAGAAATTGCATATGAATTAAATACAAAAGGCACAATGCCGACTTAAGTACAAGAAGACTGACTCTTCTTACTGTCTATGCTTTGAACCATTCCATTGACACTAGTTTTAGATTCCGATGCTTCACTCCAGGTTTACTGTATCCCTCTGACCTTCTTATTGACGATGAAACACAGAAATTGCATCGGAATTAAATAGAAAAGACACAATGTGACTTAAGTACAAGAAGACTGACTCTTCTAACTGTCTATGTTTTGAAACATTCCTGCGACACTAGTTATAGATTGCGATGCTTGACTTCAGGTTTACTGTATCCCTTGGACCTTCTTATTGACTATGAAACACAGAAATTGCATCGGAATTAAATTCAAAAGGGAAAATGCCGACTTAAGTACAAAAAGACGGACTCTTCTTACTGACTATGTTTTGAACCATTCCTGTGACACTAGTTATAGATTCCGATGCTTCACTTCAGGTTTACTGTATCCCTCTGACCTTCTTATTGACGATGAAACACTGACATTCCATCGGAATAAAATACAAAAGGCACAATGCCTTCTAAACTACAAGAAGACTGACTCTTCTTACTGTCTACGTTTTGAACTATTCCTGTGACACTAGTTATAGATTCCGATGTTTGACTTCAGTTTTACTGTATCCCTTGGACCTTCTTATTGACGATGAAACACAGAAATTGCATCGGAATGAAATACAAATGGCACAATGCCGACTTCAGTACAAGAGACTGACTCTTCTTACTGACTATGTTTTGAACCATTCCTGTGACACTAGTTATAGATTCCGATGCGTCACTTCAGGTTTACTGTATCCCTTGGACGTTCTTATTGACGATGAAACACAGAATTTTCTTCGGAATTAAATAAAAAAGGCACAATGCCGACTTAAGTACAAGAAGACTTACTCTACCTACTGAAGAAGACTGACTCTTCTTACTGACTCTGTTTTGAACCATTCCTGTGACACTAGCAATAGATTCCGATGCTTCACTTCAGGTTTACTGTATCCCTCTGACCTCCTTATTGACGATGAAACACAGAAATTGCATCGGAATTAAATACAAAAGGCATAATGCCGACTTAAGTACAAGAAGACTGACTCTTCTTACTGTCTATGTTTTGACCCATTCCATTGACACTAGTTATGGATTCCGATGCTTCACTCCAGGTTCCCTGTATTCCCTTGGTCCTTGTTATTGACGATGAAACACAGAAATTGCATCTTAATTAAGTAGAAAAGGCACAATGCCGAAATAAGTACAAGAAGACTGACTCTTCTTACTGCCTGTGTTTTGAACCATTCCTGTGACACTAGTTATAGATTCCGATACTACACTTGAGGTTTACTGTATACCTTGGAAGTCCTTATTGACGATAAAACACAGAAATTGCATCGGAATTAAATGCAAAAGGCACAATGCCGACTTAAGTACAAGAAGGCTGACTCTTCCTACTGTCTATGTTTTGAACCATTCCTGTGACACTAGTTTTGGATTCAGGTTTACTGTATCCCTCTGACCTTCTTATTGACAATGAAACACAGAAATTGCATGGGAATTAAATACAAAAGGCACAATGCCGACTTAAGTACAAGAAGACTGACTCTTCCTACTGTCTATGTTTTGAACCATTCCTGTGACACTAGTTATAGATTCCGATGCTTCACTTCAGGTTGACTGAATCCCTCTGAGCTTATTGCCGATGAAACACAGAAATTGCATCTGAATTAAATAGAAAAGGCACAATGCCGACTTAAGTACAAGAAGACTGACTCTTTTTACTGTCTATGTTTTGAACCATTCCTGTGACACTAGTTATAGATTCCGATGCTTCACTCCAGGTTTACTGTATCTCTTGGACCTTCTTATTGACGATGAAACACAGATATTGCATCGGAATTAAATAGAAAATGCACAATGCAGACTTAAGTACAAGAAGACTGACTCTTCTTAGTGATTATAGTTTGAACCATTCCTGTGAACCTAATTATAGATTCCGACGCTTTACTTCAGGTTTACTGTATACCTTGGACATTCTTATTGACGACGAAACACAGAAATTGCATCGGAATTAAATAGAAAAGGCACAATGTCGACTTAAGAAACAGAAGACTGACTCTTCTTACTGTCAATGTTTGAACCAATCCTGTGACACTAGTTATAGATCCCGATGCTTCACTTCAGGTTTACTGTATACCTTGGACCTTCTTATTGACGATGAAACACTGAAATTGCATCGGAATTAAATACAAAAGGCACAATGCCGACTTAAGTACAAGAAGACTGACTCTTCCCACTGTCTATGTTTTGAACAATTCCTGTGACACTAGTTTTGGATTCCGATGCTACACTTCACGTTTACTGTATCCCTCTGACCTTCTTATTGACAATGAAACACAGAAATTGCATCGGAATTAAATACAAAAGGCACAATGCCGACTTAAGTACAAGATGATTGACTCTTCCTACTGTCTATGTTTTGAACCACTCCTGTGACACTAGTTATAGATTCCGATGCTTCACTTAAGGTTTACTGTATCCCTCTGACTTTGTTGCCGATGAAACACAGAAATTGCCTGGGAAATAAATACAAAAGGCACAATGCCGACTTAAGGACAAGAAGACTGACTCTTCTTACTGACTATGTTTTGAATCATTCCTGTGACTCTAGTTATAGATTCCGATACTTCACTTCAGGTTTACTGTATCCCTCTGTCCTTCTTATTGACAATGAAACACAGAAATTGCATCGGAATTAAATACAAAACGACAATGCCGACTTAAGTACAAGAAGACTGACTCTTCTTACTGACTGTGTTTGAACCATTCCTGTGACACTAGTTATAGATTGCGATGCTTTACTTCAGTTTTACTGTATACCTTGAACCTTCTTATTGACGATGAAACACAGAAAATGCATCGGAATTAAATACAAAAGGCACAATGCCGACATAAGTACAAGAAGGCTGATTCTTCCTACTGTCTATGTAATGAACCATTCCTGTGACACTAGTTGTGGATTCCGATGCTTCACTTCAGTTTTACTGTATCCCTCTGACCTTCTTATTGACGATGAAACACAGAAATTCCATCGGAATTAAATGCAAAAGGCACAATGCCGACTTAAGGACAAGAAGACTGACTCTTCTTACTGTCTCTGCTTTGAATCATTCCTGTGACACTAGCAATAGATTCCGATGCTTCACTTCAGGTTTACTGTATCCCTCTGACCTTCCTATTGACGATGAAACACAGAAATTGCTTCGGAATTAAATACAAAAGGCACAATGCAGACTTAAGGACAAGAAGACTGACTCTTCTTACTGTTTCTGTTTTGAACCTTTCCTGTGACACTAGCAATAGATTCCGATTCTTCACTTCAGGTTTACTGTATCCCTCTGACCTTCCTATTGACGATGAAACACAGAAATTGCATCGGAATTAAATACAAAAGGCATAATGCCGACTTAAGTACAAGAAGACTGACTCTTCTTACTGACAATGTTTTGAACCATTCCTGTGACACTAGTTATAGATTCCGATGCTTCACTTCATGTTTACTGTATCCCTGTGACCTTCTTTTTGACGATGAAATACAGAGATTGCATTGGAATTAAGTAGAAAAGGCACAATGCCGACTAAAGTACAAGAAGACTGACTCTTCTCACTGTATATGTTTTGAGCCATTCCTGTGGCACTAGTTTTAGATTCCGATGATTCACTTCAGGTTTACTGTATCCCTTGGACCTTCTTATAGACGATGAAACACAGAAATTGCATCGGAATTATATACAAAAGGCACAATGCCGACTTAAGTACCCGAAGTCTGACTCTTCTTACTGACTATGTCTTGAACCATTCCTGTGACACTAGTTATAGATTCCGATGCTTCACTTCAGGTTTACTGTATCCCTCTGACCTTCTTATTGACGATGAAACACAGAAATTGTATCGGAATTAAATACAAATGCGTCAATGCCGACTTAAGTACCCGAAGACTGACTCTTCTTACTGACTATGTTTTGAAACATTCCTGTGACACTAGTTATAAATTCCGATGCTTCACTTCATTTTTACTGTATCCCTTGGACATTCTTATTGGCGATAAAACACAGAAATTGCATCGGAATTAAATACAAAAGGCTCAATGCCGACTTAAGAAGACTGACTCTTCTTACTGTCTATGTTATGAACCATTCCTGTGACACTAGTAATAGATTCCGATGCTTCACCCCAGTTTTACTATATCCCCTGGACCTTCTTATTGACGATGAAACACAGAAATTGCATCGGAATTATATACAAAAGGCACAATGCCGACTTAAGGACAAGAAGACTGACTCTTTTACTGACTATGTTTTGAACCATTGCTGTGACACTAGTTATAGATTCCGATGCTTCACTTCAGGTTTCCTGTATCCCTCTGACCTTCTTATTGACGATGAAACTCAGAAATTGCATCGGAATTAAATACAAAAGGCACAATGCCGACTTAAGTACAAGAAGACTGACTCTTCTTACTGTCTATGTATTGAAACATTCCTTTGACACTAGTTATAGATTCCGATGCTTCACTCCAGGTTTACTGTATCCCTTGGACCTTCTTATTGACGATGAAACACAGAAATTGCATCGGAAATAAATAAAAAAAGGTACAATGCTGACTTAAGAACAAGAACACTGACTCTTCTTACTGACTATGTTTTGAACCATTCCTGTGACACTAGTTATAGATCCGATGCTTCACTTCAGGTTTACTGTATCCCTCTGACCTTCTTATTGACGATGAAACTCAGAAATTGCATCGGAATTATATACAAATGGCACAATGCCGACTTAAGTACAAGAAGACTGACTCTTCTTACTTTCTATGAATTGAACCATTCCATTGACACTAGTTATAGATTCCGATGTTTCACTCCAGGTCTACAGTATCCCTTGGACCTTCTTATTGACGATGAAACACTGACAATGCATCGGAATTAAACAGAAAAGGCACAATGCCGACTTAAGTTCAAGAAGACTGACTCTTCTTACTGACTATGTTTTGAACCATTCCTGTGACACTAGTTATAGGTTCTGATGCTTCACTTCAGGTTTACTGTATCCCTCTGACCTTCTTATTGTCGATGAAACACAGAAATTGCATCGGAATTAAATAGAAAAGGCACAATGCCGACTTAAGTACAAGAAGACAGACTCTTTTTACTGTCTATGTTTTGAACCATTCCTGTGACACTAGTTATAGATTCCGATGCTTCACTCCAGGTTTACTGTATCCCTTGGACCTTCTTATTGACGATGAAACACAGAAATTGCATCGGAATTAAATAGAAAATGCACAATGCAGACTTAAGTGCAAGAAGACTGACTCTTCTTAGTGATTATAGTTTGAACCATTGCTGTGAACCTAATTATACATTCCGACGCTTTACTTCAGGTTTACTGTATACCTTGGACATTCTTATTGACGACGAAACACAGAAATTGCATCGGAATTAAATAGAAAAGGCACAATGTCGACTTAAGTAACAGAAGACTGACTCTTCTTACTGTCTATGTTTTGAACCATTCCTGTGACACTAGTTATAGCTCCCGATGCTTCACTTCAGGTTTACTGTATACCTTGGACCTTCTTATTGACGATGAAACGCAGAAATTGCATCGGAATTAAATACAAAAGGCACAATGCCGACTTAAGTACAAAAAGACTGACTCTTCCCACTGTCTATGTTTGGAACCATTCCTGTGACACTAGTTTTGGATTCCGATGCTACACTTCAGGTTTACTGTATCCCTCTGACCTTCTTATTGACAATGAAACACAGAAATTGCATCGGAATTAAATACAGAAGGCACAATGCCGACTTAGGTACAAGAAGATTGACTCTTCCTACTGTCTATGTTTTGAACCATTCCTGTGACACTAGTTATAGATTGCGATGCTTCACTTCAGGTTTACTGTATCCCTCTGACTTTGGTGCCGATGAAACACAGAAATTGCCTGGGAAATAAATACAAAAGGCACAATGCCGACTTAAGGACAAGAAGACTGACTCTTCTTACTGACTATGATATGAATCATTCCTGTGACTCTAGTTATAGATTCCGGTGCTTCACTCCAGGTTTCCTGTTTCCCTTGGACCTTCTTATTGACGATGAAACACAGAAATTGCCTCGGAATTAAATACAAAAGGCACAATGTCGACTTAAGTACAAGAAGACTGACTCTTCTTACTGACTATGTTTGAACCATTCCTGTGTCACTAGTTACTGATTCCGATGCTTCACTTAAGGTTTACTGTATCCCTTGGACCTTCTTATTGACGATGAAACACAGAATTTGCATCGGAATTAAATACCAAAGGCACAATGCCGACTTATGGACAAGAAGACTGACTCTTCTTACTGACAATGCTCTGAACCATTTCTGTGACACTATTTATAGATTCCGATGCTTCACTTCAGGTTTACTGTATCCCTCTGACCTTCTTATTGACGATGAAGCACAGAAATTGCATCGGAATTAAATACAAAACGACAATGCCGACTTAAGTGCAAGAAGACTGACTCTTCTTACTGACTATGTTTGAACCATTCCTGTGACACTAGTTATAGATTGCGATGCTTTACTTCAGGTTTACTGTATACCTTGGACCTTCTTATTGACGATGAAACACAGAAAATGCATCGGAATTAAATACAAAAGGCACAATGCCGACATAAATACAAGAAGGCTGATTCTTCCTACTGTCTATGTTTTGAACCATTCCTGTGACACTAGTTGTGGATTCCGATGCTTCACTTCAGTTTTACTGTATCCCTCTGACCTTCTTATTGACGATGAAACACAGAAATTGCATGGGAATTAAATGCAAAAGGCACAATGCCGACTTAAGGACAAGAAGACTGACTCTTCTTACTGTCTCTGTTTTGATCCATTTCTGTGACACTAGCAATAGATTCCGATGCTTCACTTCAGGTTTACTGTATCCCTCTGACCTACCTATAGACGATGAAACACAGAAATTGCATCGGAATTAAATACAAAAGGCATAATGCCGACTTAAGTACAAGAAGACTGACTCTTCTTACTGTCTATGTTTTGACCCATTCGATTGACACTAGTTATGGATTCCGATGTTTCACTCCAGGTTAACTGTATCCCTTGGACCTTGTTATTGACGAAGAAACACAGAAATTGCATCGGAATTAAGTAGAAAAAGCACAATGCCGACTTAAGTACAAGAAGTTCGACTCTTCTTACTGCCTATGTTTTGAACCATTCCTGTGACACTAGTTATAGATTCCGATGCTTCACTTCAGGTTTACAGTTTCCCTTGGACCTTTGTATTGACGGTGAAACACAGAAATTGCATGGGAATTAAATACAAAACGCAAATTGCCAACTTTAGTACACGAAGACTGACTCTTCTAACTGTCTATGTTTTGAACCATTCCTGTGACACTAGTTATGGATCCCGATGCTTCACTTCAGGTTTACTGTATCCCTCTGACTTTCTTATTGACAATGAAACACAGAAATTGCATCGGAATTAAATACAAAAGGCACAATGCCGACTTAAGTACACGAAGACTGACTCTTCTTACTGTCTATGTTTGAACCATTTCTGTGACACTAGTTATAGATCCCGATGCTTCACTTCAGGTTTACTGTATCCCTCTGACTTTCTTATTGACAATGAAACACAGAAATTGCATCGGAATTAAATACAAAAGGCACAATGCCGACTTAAGTACACGAAGACTGACTCTTCTTACTGTCTATGTTTGAACCATTTCTGTGACACTAGTTATAGATCCCGATGCTTCACTTCAGGTTTACTGTACCCCTCTGACTTTATTGCCGATGAAACACAGAAATTGCATCGGAATTAAATACAAAACGCACAATGCCAACTTAATGGACAAGAAGACTGACTCTTCTTACTGACTATGTTTTGAACCATTCCTGTTACTCTAGTTATAGATTCCGATGCTTCACTTCAGGATTACTGTATCCCTCTGACCTTCTTATTGACGATGAAACACAGAAATTACTTCGGAATTAAATACAAAAGGCACAATGCCGACTTAAGTACACGAAGACTGACTCTTCTTACTGTCTATGTTTTGGACCAATTCTGTGACACTAGTTATAGATTCCGATGCTTCACTTCAGGTTTACTGTATCCCTCTGACCTTCTTATTGAGGGTGAAACACAGAAATTGCATCGGAATTAAATACGAAAGGCACAATGCCGACTTAAGTACAAGAAGACTGACTCTTCTTACTGACTATTTTTGAACCATTCCTGTGACACTAGTTATAGATTCCGATGCTTTACTTCAGGTTTACTGTATACCTTGGACCTTCTTATTGACGATGAAACACAGAAATTGCATCGGAATTAAATACAAAAGGCACAATGCCGACATAAGTACAAGAAGGCCGATTCTTCCTACTGTCTATGTTTTGAACCATTCGTGTGACACTAGTTGTGGATTTCGATGCTTCACTTCAGGTTTAGTGTATCCCTCTGACCTTCTTATTGACGATGAAACACAGAAATTGCATCGGAATTAAATGCAAAAGGCATAATGCCGACATAAGAACAAGAAGACTGACTCTTCTTACTGACTCTGTTTTGTACCATTCCTGTGACACTAGCAATAGATTCTGATGCTACACTTCAGGTTTACTGTATCCCTCTGACCTTATTGCCGATGAAACACAGAAATTGCATCGGAATTAAATACAAAAGGCACAATGGCGACTTAAGGACAAGAAGACTGACTGTTCATACTGACTATGTTTTGAACCATTCCTGTGACACTAGTTGTAGATTCCGATGCTTCACTTCAGGTTTACTGTATCCCAGTGACCTTCTTATTGACGATGAAACACAGAGATTGCATCGGAATTAAGTAGAAAAGGCACAATGCCGACTTAAGTACAAGAATACTGACTCATCTTACTGTCTATGTTTTGAACCATGCCTGTGGCACTAGTTGTAGATTCCGATGCTTCACTTCAGTTTTACTGTATCCCTTGTACCTTCTTATAGACGATGAAACACAGAAATTGCATCGGAATTATATACAAAATGCACAATGCCGACTTAAGTACATGAAGACCGAATCTTCTTACTGACAATGATTTGAACCATTCCTGTGACACTAGTTATAGATTCCGTTGCTTCACTTCATTTTTACTGTATCCCTTGGACATTCTTATTGACGATGAAACACAGAAATTGCATCGGAATTAAATATAAAAGGCACAATGCCGACTTAAGTACAAGAAGACTGACTCTTCTTACTGTCTATGTTATGAACCATTCCTGTGACACTAGTTATAGATTCCGATGCTTCACTCCAGTTTTACTACATCCCTTGGACCTTCTTATTGACGGTGAAACACAGAAATTGCATCTGAATTAAATAGAAAAAGCACAATGCCGACTAAAGTACAAGTAGACTGACTCTTCTTAGTGATTATAGTTTGAACCATTGCTGTGACACTAGTTATAGATTCCGACGCTTTACTTCAGGTTTACTGTATACCTTGGACATTCTTATTAACGATGTATCACAGAAATTGCATCGGAATTAAATAGAAAAGGCACAATGCAGACTTAAGTACAAGCAGACTGACTCTTCTTACTGACTATGTTTTGAACTATTCCTGTGACACTAGCTATAGATTCCGATGCTTCACTTCAGGTTTACTGTATCCCTCTGACCTTCTTATTGACGATGAAACACTGAAATTGCATCGGAATTAAATAGAAAAGGCACAATGCCGACTTATGTACAAGAAGACTGACTCTTCTTACTGACTATGTTTTGAACCATTCCGGTGACACTAGTTATAGATTCCGATGCTTCACTTCAGGTTTACTGTATCCCTCTGACCTTCTTATTGACGATGAAACACAGAAATTGCATCGGAATTAAATACAAAAGGCACAATGCCGACTTAAGGACAAGAAGACTGACTCTTCCTACTGACTATGTTTTGAACCATTCCTGTGACACTCGTAATAGATTCCGATGCTTCAGGTTTACTGTATCCCTCTGACCTTCTTATTGACGGTGAAACACAGAAATTGCATCGGAATTAAATACGAAAGGCACAATGCCGACTTAAGTACAAGAAGACTGACTCTTGTTACTGTCTATGCTTTGAAACATTCCTGTGACACTAGTTATAGATTCCGATGCTTCACTCCAGGTTTACTGTATCCCTTGGACCTTCTTATTGACGATGAAACACAGAAATTGCATCGGAATTAAATACAAAAGCCACAATGCCGACATAAGTACAAGAAGGATGACTGTTCTTACTGATTATAGTTTGAACCATTCCTGTGGCACTAGTTATAGATTCCGATGCTTTACTTCCGGTTTACTGTATACCTTGGACCTTCTTATTGACGATGAAACACTGACATTGCACCGGAATTAAGTACAAAAGGCACAATGCCGAGTTAAGTACAACAAGACAGACTCTTCCTACTGTCTATGTTTTGAACCATTCCTGTGACACTAGTTGTGGATTCCGATGCTTCACTTCAGGTTTACTGTATTCCTTGGACCTTCTTATTGACGATGAAACTCAGAAATTGCATCGAAACTAAATACAAAAGACACAATGACGACTTCAATACAAGAAGACTGACTCTTCTTACTGTCAATGTTTTGAACCATTACTGTGACACTAGTTATAGATTCCGATGCTCCACTGCAGGTTTACTGTATCCCTTGGACCATCTTCTTGGCGATGAAACACAGAAATTGCATCGGAATTAAATAAAAAAGGCACAATGCCGACTTAAGTACAAGAAGACAGACTCTTCTTACTGTCTATTTTTCAACCATTCTTGTGACACTTGTTATAGATTCCGATGCTTCACTTCAGGTTTACTGTATCCCTCTGACCTTCTTATTGACGATGAAACACAGAAATTGCACCGCAATTAAATACAAAAGGCACAATGCCGACTAAAGTACAAGAAGACTGACTCTTCTTACTGACTATTTTTTGAACCATTCCTGTGACACTAGTTATATATTCCGATGCTTCACATCAGGTTTACAGTATACCTTGGACTTTCTAATAGACGATGAAACACAGTAATTGCATCGGAATAAAATAGAAAAGGCACAATGCCGACTTAAGTACAAGAAGACTAACTCTTCTTACTGACTATGTTTTGAACCATTCCATTGACACTTGTTATAGATTCCGATGCTTCACTCCTGGTTTACTGTATCCCTTGGACCTTCTTATTGAGGTTGAAACACAGAAATTGCATCGGAATTAAATTGAAAAGGCACAATGCCGACTTAAGTACAAGAAGACTGACTTCTTACTGACTATGTTTTTAACCATTCCTGTGACACTAGTTATATATTCCGATGCTTCACTTCAGGTTTACTGTATCCCTCTGACCTTCTTATTGACGATGAAACTCAGAAATTGCATCGGAATTAAATACAAAAAGGCACAATGCCGACTTAAGTACAAGAAGACTGACTCTTCTTACTGTCTATGAATTGAACCACTCCATTGACACCAGTTATGGATTCCGATGCTTCACTGCAGGTCTACTGTATCCCTTGGACCTTCTTATCGACGTTGAAACACAGAAATTGCATCGGAATTAAATAGAAAAGGCACAATGCAGACTTAAGTACAAGCAGACTGACTCTTCTTACTGACTATGTTTTGAACTATTCCTGTGACACTAGTTTTAGATTCCGATGCTTCACTTCAGGTTTACTGTATCCCTCTGACCTTCTTATTGACGATGATTCACAGAAATTGCATCGTAATTAAATACAAAAGCCACAATGCCAACATAAGAACAAGAAGACTGACTCTTCTTAGTGTCTATGATTCGAACCATTCCTGTGACACTAGTTATAGATTCCGATGCTTCACTTCAGGTTTACTGTTTCCCTTGGACCTTCTTATTGACGATGAAACACAGAAATTGCATCGGAATTAAATACAAAAGGCACAATGCCGACTTAAGTGCAAGAGGACTGACTCTTCCTACTGTCTATGTTTTGAACCAATTCTGTGACACTAGTTATAGAGTCCGATGCTTCACTTCAGGTTTACTGTATCCCTTGGAACTTCTTATTGACGAAGAATCACAGAAATTGGATCGGAATTAAATGCAAAAGGCACAATGCCGACTTAACTACAAGAAGTCTGACTCTTCTTACTGTCTATACTTTGAACCATTCCAGTGACACTAGTTATAGATTCCGATGCTTCACTTCAGGTTTACTATATTCCTTGGACCTTCTTATTGACGATGAAACACAGAAATTCCATCGAAACTAAATACAATAGGCACAATGCCGACTTAAATACAAGAAGACTGACTCTTCTTACTGTCAATGTTTTGATCCATTACTGTGACACTAGTTATAGATTCCGATGCTCCTCTGCAGGTTTACTGTGTCCCTTGGACCATCTTGTTGGCGATGAAACACAGAAATTGCATCGGAATTAAATAAAAAAGGCACAATGCCGACTTATGGACAAGAAGACTGACTCTTCTTACTGACAATGTTTTGAACCATTCCTGTGACACTAGTTATAGATTCCGATGCTTCACTTCATGTTTACTGTATCCCTCAGACCTTCTTATTGACGATGAAACACGGAAATTGCATCGGAATTAAATACAAAAGGCCCAATGCCGACTTAAGTACAAGAAGACTAACTCTTCTTACTGTCTATGTTTTGAACCATTCCTGTGGCACTAGTTATAGATTCCGATGCTTCACTTCAGGTTTACTGTATCCCAGTGACCTTCTTATTGACGATTAAACACAGAGATTGCATCGGAATGAAATAGAAAAGGCACAATGCCGACTTAAGTACAAGAAGACTGACTCATCTTACTGTCTATGTTTTGAACCATTCCTGTGGCACTAGTTGTAGATTCCGATGCATCACTTCAGGTTTACTGTATCCCTTGGACCTTCTTATAGACGATGAAACACAGAAATTGCATCGGAATTGTATAGAAAAGACACAATGCCGACTTAAGTACATGAAGACCGATTCTTCTTACTGACAATGATTTGAACCATTCCTGTGACACTAGTTATAGATTCCGATGCTTCACTTCATTTTTACTGTATCCCTTGGACATTCTTATTGACGATGAAACACAGAAATTGCATCGGAATTAAATAGAAAAGGCACAATGCCGACTTAAGTACAAGAAGACTGACTCCTCCCAGTGATTATAGTTTAAACCATTGCTGTGACACTAGTTAGAGATTCCGACGCTTTACTTCAGGTTTACTGTATACCTTGGACATTCTTATTGACGATGAAACACCGAAATTGCATCGGAATTAAATAGAAAAGGCACAATGTCGACTTAAGTACAGGAAGACTGACTCTTCTTACTGTGTATGTTTTGAACCATTCCTGTGACACTAGTTATAGATTCCGATGCTTCACTCCAGGTTTACTGTATCCCTTGGACCTTCATATTGACGATGAAACACAGAAATGGCATCGGAATGAAATAGAAAAGGCACAATGCCGACTTAAGTACAAGAAGACTGACTCTTCGTACTGACTATGATTTGAACCATTCCTGTGACACTAGTTATAGATTCCGATGCTTCACTTCAGGTTTACAGTTGCCCTTCGACCTTTGTATTGACGATGAAACACAGAAATTTGCAACGGAATTAAATACAAAAGGCAAATTGCCAACTTTAGTACACGAAGAGACTGACTCTTCTAACTGTCTATGTTTAGAACCATTCCTGTGACACTAGATATGGATCCCGATGATACACTCCAAGTTCACTGTATCCCCTGGACCTTCTTATTGACGATAAAACACAGAAATTGCATCGGAATTAAATACAAAAGACACAATGCCGACTTACGGACAAGAAGACTGACTCTTCTTACCGACTTAGTTTTGAACCATTCCTGTGACACTAGTTATAGATTCCGATGCTTCACTTCAGGTTTACTGTATACCTTGGACCTTCTTATTGACGATGAAACACAGAAATTGCATCGGAATTAAATACAAAAGGCACAATGCCGACTTAAGTACAAGAAGACTGACTCTTCCCACTGTCTATGTTTTGAACCAATCCTGTGACACTAGTTTCGGATTCCGATGCTTCACTTCAGGTTTAGTGTATCCCTCTGACCTTCTTATTGACGATGAAACACAGAAATTGCATCGGAATTAAATGCAAAAGGCACAATGCCGACATAAGAACAAGAAGACTGACTCTTCTTACTGACTCTGTTTTGAACCATTCCTGTGACACTAGCAATAGATTCCGATGCTTCACTTCAGATTTACTGTATCCCTCTGACCTTCGTATTGACGATGAAGACAGAAATTGCATCGGAATTAAATACAAAAGGCACAATGCCGACTTAAGTACAAGAAGACTGACTGTTCTTACTGTCTATGTCTTGACCCATTCCATTGACACTAGTTATGGATTCCGATGCTTCACTCCAGGTTCACTGTATCCCTTGGACCTTGTTATTGACGATGAAACACAGAAATTGCATCGGAATTAAGAAGAAAATGCACAATGCCGACTTAAGTACAACAAGACCGACTCTTCTTAGTGACTATGTTTTGAACCATTCCTGTGACACTAGTTATAGATTTCGATGCTTCACTTAATGTTTACAGTATCCCTTGGACCTTTTTACTGACGATGAAACACAGAAATTGCATCGGAATTAAATACAAAAGGCAAATTGCCAACTTTAGTACACGAAGACTGACTCTTCTTACTGTCTATGTTTTGAACCATTCCTGTGACACTAGTTATGGATCCCGATGCTGTACTCCAGGTTTACTGTATCCCCTGGACCTTCTTATTGACGATGAAACACAGAAATTGCATCGGAATTAAATACAAAAGGCACAATGCCGACTTAAGGACAAGAAGACTGACTCTTCTCACTGACTTAGTTTTGAACCATTCCTGTGACACTAGTTATAGATTCCGATGCTTCACTTCAGGTTTTTTGTATCCCTCTGTCCTTCTTATTGACGATGAAACACAGAGATTGCATCGGAATTAAATAGAAAAGGCACGATGCCGACTTAAGTACAAGAAGACTAACTCTTCTTACTGTCTATGTTTTGAACCATTCCTGTGGCACTAGTTATAGATTCCGATGCTTCACTTCAGGTTTACTGTATCCCAGTGACCTTCTTATTGACGATTAAACACAGAGATTTCATCGGAATGAAATAGAAAAGGCACAATGCCGACTTAAGTACAAGAAGACTGACTCATCTTACTGTCTATGTTTTGAACCATTCCTGTGACACTAGTTATAGATTCCGATGCTTCACTTCAGGTTAACTGTATCCCTTGGACCTTCTTATCGACGTTGAAACACAGAAATTGCATCGGAATTAAATAGAAAAGGCACAATGCAGACTTAAGTACAAGCAGACTGACTCTTCTTACTGACTATGTTTTGAACTATTCCTGTGACACTAGTTATAGATTCCGATGCTTCACTTCAGGTTTACTGTATCCCTCTGACCTTCTTATTGACGATGATACACAGAAATTGCATCGTAATTAAATACAAAAGCCACAATGCCAACATAAGAACAAGAAGACTGACTCTTCTTAGTGTCTATGATTCGAACCATTCCTGTGACACTAGTTATAGATTCCGATGCTTCACTTCAGGTTTACTGTTTCCCTTGGACCTTCTTATTGACGATGAAACACAGAAATTGCATCGGAATTAAATACAAAAGGCACAATGCCGACTTAAGTGCAAGAGGACTGACTCTTCCTACTGTCTATGTTTTGAACCAATTCTGTGACACTAGTTATAGAGTCCGATGCTTCACTTCAGGTTTACTGTATCCCTTGGAACTTCTTATTGACGAAGAATCACAGAAATTGGATCGGAATTAAATGCAAAAGGCACAATGCCGACTTAACTACAAGAAGACTGACTCTTCTTACTGTCTATACTTTGAACCATTCCAGTGACACTAGTTATAGATTCCGATGCTTCACTTCATTTTTACTGTATCCCTTGGACATTCTTATTGACGATGAAACACAGAAATTGCATCGGAATTAAATAGAAAAGGCACAATGCCGACTTAAGTACAAGAAGACTGACTCCTCTTAGTGATTATAGTTTGAACCATTGCTGTGACACTAGTTAGAGATTCCGACGCTTTACTTCAGGTTTACTGTATACCTTGGACATTCTTATTGACGATGAAACACCGAAATTGCATCGGAATTACATAGAAAAGGCACAATGTCGACTTAAGTACAGGAAGACTGACTCTTCTTACTGTGTATGTTTTGAACCATTCCTGTGACACTAGTTATAGATTCCGATGCTTCACTCCAGGTTTACTGTATCCCTTGGACCTTCATATTGACGATGAAACACAGAAATGGCATCGGAATGAAATAGAAAAGGCACAATGCCGACTTAAGTACAAGAAGACTGACTCTTCGTACTGACTATGATTTGAACCATTCCTGTGACACTAGTTATAGATTCCGATGCTTCACTTCAGGTTTACAGTTGCCCTTGGACCTTTGTATTGACGATGAAACACAGAAATTGCAACGGAATTAAATACAAAAGGCAAATTGCCAACTTTAGTACACGAAGAGACTGACTCTTCTAACTGTCTATGTTTTGAACCATTCCTGTGACACTAGTTATGGATCCCGATGATACACTCCAAGTTCACTGTATCCCCTGGACCTTCTTATTGACGATAAAACACAGAAATTGCATCGGAATTAAATACAAAAGGCACAATGCCGACTTACGGACAAGAAGACTGACTCTTCTTACCGACTTAGTTTTGAACCATTCCTGTGACACTAGTTATAGATTCCGATGCTTCACTTCAGGTTTACTGTATACCTTGGACCCTCTTATTGACGATGAAACACAGAAATTGCATCGGAATTAAATACAAAAGGCACAATGCCGACTTAAGTACAAGAAGACTGACTCTTCACACTGTCTATGTTTTGAACCAATCCTGTGACACTAGTTTCGGATTCCGATGCTTCACTTCAGGTTTACTGTATCCCTCTGACCTTCTTATTGACAATGAAACACAGAAATTGCATCGGAATTAAATACAAAAGACACAATGCCGACTTAAGTACAAGAAGACTGACTCTTCCTACTGTCTATGTTTTGAACCATTCCTGTGACACTAGTTGTGGATTCCGATGCTTCACTTCAGGTTTAGTGTATCCCTCTGACCTTCTTATTGACGATGAAACACAGAAATTGCATCGGAATTAAATGCAAAAGGCACAATGCCGACATAAGAACAAGAAGACTGACTCTTCTTACTGACTCTGTTTTGAACCATTCCTGTTACACTAGCAATAGATTCCGATGCTTCACTTCAGATTTACTGTATCCCTCTGACCTTCGTATTGACGATGAAGACTGAAATTGCATCGGAATTAAATACAAAAGGCACAATGCCGACTTAAGTACAAGAAGACTGACTCTTCTTACTGTCTATGTCTTGACCCATTCCATTGACACTAGTTATGGATTCCGATGCTTCACTCCAGGTTCACTGTATCCCTTGGACCTTGTTATTGACGATCAAACACAGAAATTGCATCGGAATTAAGTAGAAAATGCACAATGCCGACTTAAGTACAAGAAGACCGACTCTTCTTAGTGACTATGTTTTGAACCATTCCTGTGACACTAGTTATAGATTTCGATGCTTCACTTAATGTTTACAGTATCCCTTGGACCTTTTTACTGACGATGAAACACAGAAATTGCATCGGAATTAAATACAAAAGGCAAATTGCCAACTTTAGTACACGAAGACTGACTCTTCTTACTGTCTATGTTTTGAACCATTCCTGTGACACTAGTTATGGATCCCGATGCTGTACTCCAGGTTTACTGTATCCCCTGGACCTTCTTATTGACGATGAAACACAGAAATTGCATCGGAATTAAATACAAAAGGCACAATGCCGACTTAAGGACAAGAAGACTGACTCTTCTCACTGACTTAGTTTTGAACCATTCCTGTGACACTAGTTATAGATTCCGATGCTTCACTTCAGGTTTTTTGTATACCTCTGTCCTTCTTATTGACGATGAAACACAGATATTGCATCGGAATTAAATACAAAAGGCACAATGCCGACTTAAGTACAAGAAGACTGACTCTTCCTACTGTCTATGTTTTGAACCATTCCTGTGACACTAGTTATAGATTCCGATGCTTCACTTCAGGTTTACTGTATCCCTCTGACCTTATTGCCGATGAAACACAGAAATTGCATCGGAATTATATACAAATGGCACAATGCCGACTTAAGGACAAGATGACTGACTGTTCATACTGACTATGTTTTGAACCATTCCTGTGACACTAGTTATAGATTCCGATGCCTCACTTAAGGTTTACTGTATCCCTGTGACCTTCTTATTGACGATGAAACACAGAGATTGCATCGGAATTAAATAGAAAAGGCACGATGCCGACTTAAGTACAAGAAGACTAACTCTTCTTACTGTCTATGTTTTGAACCATTCCTGTGGCACTAGTTATAGATTCCGATGCTTCACTTCAGGTTTACTGTATCCCAGTGACTTTCTTATTGACGATTAAACACAGAGATTGCATCGGAATGAAATAGAAAAGGCACAATGCCGACTTAAGTACAAGAAGACTGACTCATCTTACTGTCTATGTTTTGAACCATTCCTGTGGCACTAGTTGTAGATTCCGATGCTTCACTTCAGGTTTACTGTATCCCTTGGACCTTCTTATAGACGATGAAACACAGAAATTGCATCGGAATTATATACAAAAGGCACAATGCCGACTTAAGTACATGAAGACCGAATCTTCTTACTGACAATGATTTGAACCATTCCTGTGACAATAGTTATAGATTCCGATGCTTCACTTCATTTATACTGTATCCCTTGGACATTCTTATCGACGATGAAACACAGAAATTGCATCGGAATTAAATATAAAAGGCACAATGCCGACTTAAGTACAAGAAGACTGACTCTTCTTACTGTCTATGATTTGAACCATTCCTGTGCCACTAGTTATAGATTCCGATGCTTCACTCCAGGTTTACTGTATCCCTTGGACCTTCTTATTGACGATGAAACACAGAAATTTCATCGGATTTAAGTACAAAAGGCACAATGCCGACTTAAGTACAAGAAGACTGACTCTTCCTACTGTCTATGCTTTGAACCAATTCTGTGACACTAGTAATAGAGTCCGATGCTTCACTTCAGGCTTACTGTATCCCTTGGACCTTCTTATTGACGATGAATCACAGGAATTGCATCGGAATTAAATACACAAGGCACAATGCCGACTTAACTACAAGAAGACTGACTCTTCTTACTGTCTATATTTTGAACCATTCCAGTGACACTAGTTGTAGATTCCGATGCTTCACTTCAGGTTTACTGTATTCCTTGGACCTTCTCATTGACGATGAAACACAGAAATTGCATCGAAACTAAATACAAAAGGCACAATGCCGCCTTAAATACAAGAAGACTGACTCTTCTTACTGTCAATGTTTTGAACCATTACTGTGTTACTAGTTATAGATTCCGATGCTCCTCTGCAGGTTTACTGTATCCCTTGGACCATCTTGTTGGCGATGTAACACAGAAATTGCATCGGAATTAAATAAAAAAGGCACAATGCCGACTTATGGACAAAAAAGACTGACTCTTCTTATTGACTATGTTTTGAACCATTCCTGTGACACTAGTTATAGATTCCGATGCTTCACTTCATGTTTACTGTATCCCTTGGACCTTCTTATTGACGATGAAACACGGAAATTTCATCGGAATTAAATACAAAAGGCACAATGACGACTTAAGTACAAGAAGACAGACTATTCTTACTGTCTATGTTTCAACCATTCCTGTGACACTAGTTATAGATTCCGATGCTTCACTTCAGGTTTACTGTATCCCTCTGACCTTCTTATTGACGATGAAACACAGAAATTGCATCGGAATTAAATACAAAAGGCACAATGCCGACTTAAGTACAAGAAGACTGACTCTTCTTACTGACTATGTTTTGAACCATTCCTGTGACACTAGTTATAGATTCCGATGCTTCACATCAGGTTTACTGTATCCCTCTGACCTTCTTATTGACGATGAAACACAGAAATTGCATCGGAAATAAATAGAAAAGGCACAATGCCGACTTAAGTACAAGAAGACTGACTCTTCTTACTGACTATGTTTTGAACCATTCCTGTGACACTAGTTATGGATTCCGATGCTTCACTTCAGGTTTACTGTATCCCTCTGACCTTCTAATTGACGATTAAACACAGAAATTGCATCGGAAATAAATAGAAAAGGCACAATGCCGACTTAAGTAACAGAAGACTGACTCTTCTTACTGACTATGTTTTGAACCATTCCTGTGACACTAGTTATAGATTCCGATGCTTCACTTCAGGTTTACTGTATCCCTCTGACCTTCTTATTGACGATGAAACACAGAAATTGCATCGGAATTAAATACAAAAGGCACAATGCCGACTTAAGTACCAGAAGACTGACTGTTCCTACTGTCTATGTTTTGAACCATTCCTGTGACACTACATATAGATTCCGATGCTTCACATCTCGTTTACTGTATCCCTCTCACTTTATTGCCGATGAATCACAGAAATTGCATCGTAATTAAATACAAAAGGCACAATGCCGACTTAAGGACAAGAAGACTGACTCTTTTTACTGACTATGTTTTGAACCATTCCTGTGACTCTAGTTATAGATTCTGATGCTTCACTTCAGGTTTACTGTATCCCTCTGACCTTCTTATTGACGATGAAACACAGAAATTGCATCGTAATTAAATACAAGAGCCACATTGCCGACTTAAGTACAAGAAGACTGACTCTTCTTACTGTCTATGATTTGAACCATTCCCGTGACACAAGTTATAGATTCCGATGCTTCACTTCAGGTTTACTGTTTCCCGTGGACCTTCTTATTGACGATGAAACACAGAAATGGCATCGGAATTAAATACAAAAGGCACAATGCCGACTTAAGTACAAGAAGACTGACTCTTCCTACTGTCTATGTTTTGAACCAATTCTGTGACACTAGTTATAGAGTCCGATGCTTCACTTCAGGTTTACTGTATCCCTTGGAACTTCTTATTGACGATGAAACACAGAAATTGCATCGGAATTAAATACAAAAGGGACAATGCCGACGTAAGTACCCGAAGACTGACTCTTCTTACTGACTATGCCTTGAACCATTCCTGTGACACTAGTTATAGATTCCGATGCTTCACTTCAGATTTACTGTATCCCTCTGCCCTTCTTATTAACGATGAAACACTGAAATTGCAACGGAATTAAATACAAATGGACAATGCCGACTTAAGTACCCGAAGACTGACTCTTCTTACTGTCAATGTTTGAACCATTCCTGTGACACTGGTTATAGATTCCGATGCTTCACTTCAGGATTACTGTTTCCCGTGGACCTTCTTATTGACGATGAAACACAGAAATTGCATCGGAATTAAATACAAATGGCACAATGGCGACTTAAGGACAAGATGACTGACTGTTCATACTGACTATGTTTTGAACCATTCCTGTGACACTAGTTATAGATTCCGATGCTTCACTTAAGGTTTACTGTATCCCTGTGACCTTCTTATTGACGATGAAACACAGAGATTGCATCGCAATTAAATAGAAAAGGCACGATGCCGACTTAAGTACAAGAAGACTGACTCTTCTTACTGTCTATGTTTTGAACCATTCCTGTGGCACTAGTTGTAGATTCCGATGCTTCACTTCAGGTTTACTGTATCCCAGTGACCTTCTTATTGACGATTAAACACAGAGATTGCATCGGAATGAAATAGAAAAGACACAATGCCGACTTAAGTACAAGAAGACTGACTCATCTTACTGTCTATGTTTTGAACCATTCCTGTGGCACTAGTTGTAGATTCCGATGCTTCACTTCAGGTTTACTGTATCCCTTGGACATTCTTATTGACGACGAAACACAGAAATTGCATCGGAATTAAATATAAAAGGCACAATGCCGACTTAAGTACAAGAAGACTGACTCTTCTTACTGTCTATGTTATGAACCATTCCTGTGCCACTAGTTATAGATTCCGATGCTTCACTCCAGGTTTACTATATCCCTTGGACCTTCTTATTGACGATGAAACACAGAAATTGCATCGGAATTAAATAGAAAAAGCACAATGCCGACTAAAGTACAAGTAGACTGACTCTTCTTCGTGATTATAGTTTGAACCATTGCTGTGACACTAGTTATAGATTCCGACGCCTTTCTTCAGGTTTACTGTATACCTTGGACATTCTTATTGACGATGAAACACAGAAATTGCATCGGAATTAAATAAAAAAGGCACAATGCCGACTTATGGACAAAAAAGACTGACTCTTCTTATTGACTATGTTTTGAACCATTCCTGTGACACTAGTTATAGATTCCGATGCTTCACTTCATGTTTACTGTATCCCTTGGACCTTCTTATTGACGATGAAACACGGAAATTGCATCGGAATTAAATACAAAAGGCACAATGACGACTTAAGTACAAGAAGACAGACTCTTCTTACTGTCTTTGTTTCAACCATTCCTGTGACACTAGTTATAGATTCCGATGCTTGACTTCAGGTTTACTGTATCCCTCTGACCTTCTTATTGACGATGAAACACAGAAATTGCATCGGAATTAAATACAAAAGGCACAATGCCGACTTAAGTACAAGAAGACTGACTCTTCTTACTGACTATGTTTTGAACCATTCCTGTGACACTAGTTATAGATTCCGATGCTTCACATCAGGTTTACTGTATCCCTCTGACCTTCTTATTGACGATGAAACACAGAAATTGCATCGGAAATAAATAGAAAAGGCACAATGCCGACTTAAGTACAAGAAGACTGACCCTTCTTACTGACTATGTTTTGAACCATTCCTGTGACACTAGTTATAGATTCCGATGCTTCACTTCAGGTTTACTGTATCCCTCTGACGTTCTTATTGACGATTAAACACAGAAATTGCATCGGAAATAAATAGAAAAGGCACAATGCCGACTTAAGTACCAGAAGACTGACTCTTCTTACTGACTATGTTTTGAACCATTCCTGTGACACTAGTTATAGATTCCGATGCTTCACTTCAGGTTTACTGTATCCCTCTGACCTTCTTATTGACGATGAAACACAGAAATTGCATCGGAATTAAATACAAAAGGCACAATGCCGGCTTAAGTACCAGAAGACTGACTGTTCCTACTGTCTATGTTTTGAACCATTCCTGTGACACTAGATATAGATTCCGATGCTTCACTTCTCGTTTACTGTATCCCTCTGACTTTATTGCCGATGAATCACAGAAATTGCATCGTAATTAAATACAAAAGGCACAATGCCGACTTAAGGACAAGAAGACTGACTCTTTTTACTGACTATGTTTTGAACCATTCCTGTGACTCTAGTTATAGATTCTGATGCTTCACTTCAGGTTTACTGTATCCCTCTGACCTTCTTATTGACGATGAAACACAGAAATTGCATCGTAATTAAATACAAGAGCCACAATGCCGACTTAAGTACAAGAAGACTGACTCTTCTTACTGTCTATGATTTGAACCATTCCCGTGACACAAGTTATAGATTCCGATGCTTCACTTCAGGTTTACTGTTTCCCGTGGACCTTCTTATTGACGATGAAACACAGAAATTGCATCGGAATTAAATACAAAAGGCACAATGCCGACTTAAGTACAAGAAGACTGACTCTTCCTACTGTCTATGTTTTGAACTAATTCTGTGACACTAGTTATAGAGTCCGATGCTTCACTTCAGGTTTACTGTATCCCTTGGAACTTCTTATTGACGATGAAACACAGAAATTGCATCGGAATTAAATACAAAAGGGACAATGCCGACGTAAGTACCCGAAGACTGACTCTTCTTACTGACTATGCCTTGAACCATTCCTGTGACACTAGTTATAGATTCCGATGCTTCACTTCAGATTTACTGTATCCCTCTGCCCTTCTTATTAACGATGAAACACTGAAATTGCATCGGAATTAAATACAAATGGACAATGCCGACTTAAGTACCCGAAGACTGACTCTTCTTACTGTCAATGTTTGAACCATTCCTGTGACACTGGTTATAGATTCCGATGCTTCACTTCAGGATTACTGTTTCCCGTGGACCTTCTTATTGACGATGAAACACAGAAATTGCATCGGAATTAAATACAAATGGCACAATGGCGACTTAAGGACAAGATGACTGACTGTTCATACTGACTATGTTTTGAACCATTCCTATGACACTAGTTATAGATTCCGATGCTTCACTTAAGGTTTACTGTACCCCTGTGACCTTCTTATTGACGATGAAACACAGAGATTGCATCGCAATTAAATAGAAAAGGCACGATGCCGACTTAAGTACAAGAAGACTGACTCTCCTTACTGTCTATGTTTTGAACCATTCCTGTGGCACTAGTTGTAGATTCCGATGCTTCACTTCAGGTTTACTGTATCCCTTGGACATTCTTATTGACGATGAAACACAGAAATTGCATCGGAATTAAAAATAAAAGGCACAATGCCGACTTAAGTACAAGAAGACTGACTCTTCTTACTGTCTATGTTATGAACCATTCCTGTGCCACTAGTTATAGATTCCGATGCTTCACTCCAGGTTTACTATATCCCTTGGACCTTCTTATTGACGATGAAACACAGAAATTGCATCGGAATTAAATAGAAAAAGCACAATGCCGACTAAAGTACAAGTAGACTGACTCTTCTTCGTGATTATAGTTTGAACCATTGCTGTGACACTAGTTATAGATTCCGACGCATTTCTTCAGGTTTACTGTATACCTTGGACATTCTTATTGACGATGAAACACAGAAATTGCATCGGAATTAAATAGAAAAGATACAATGTCAACTTAAGTACAAGAAGACTGACTCTTCTTACTGCCTATGTATTGAACCATTCCATTGACACTAGTTATAGATTCCGATGCTTCACTCCTGGTTTACTGTATCCCTTGGACCTTCTTATTGACGATGAAACACAGAAATTGCATCGGAATTAAATTGAAAAGGCACAATGCCGACTTAAGTACAAGAAGACTGACTTCTTACTGACTATGTTTTTAACCATTCCTGTGACACTAGTTATAGATTCCGATGCTTCACTTCAAGGTTACTGTATCCCTCTGACCTTCTTATTGACGATGAAACACTGAAATTGCATCGGAATTAAATAGAAAAGGCACAATGCCGACTTATGTACAAGAAGACTGACTCTTCTTATTGACTATGTTTTGAACCATTCCGGTGACACTAGTTATAGATTCCGATGCTTCACTTCAGGTTTACTGTATCCCTCTGACCTTCTTATTGACGATGAAACACAGAAATTGCATCGTAATTTTATACAAAAGCCACAATGCCAACTTAAGTACAAGAAGACTGACTCTTCTTACTGTCTATGATTCGAACCATTCCTGTGACACTAGTTATAGATTCCGATGCTTCACTTCAGGTTTACTGTTTCCCTTGGACCTTCTTAATTGACGATGAAACACAGAAATTGCATCGAAATTAAATACATAAGGCACAATGCCGACTTAAGTGCAAGAGGACTGACTCTTCCTACTGTCTATGGTTTGAACCAATTCTGTGACACTAGTTATAGAGTCCGATGCTTCACTTCAGGTGTACTGTATCCCTTGGAACTTCTTATTGACGAAGAATCACAGAAATTGGATCGGAATTAAATACAAAATGCACAATGCCAACTTAAGGACAAGAAGACTGACTCTTCTAACCGTCTATATTTTGAACCATTCCAGTGACACTAGTTATAGATTCCGATGCTTCACTTCAGGTTTACTGTATCCCTCTGACCTTCTTATTGACGATGAAACACAGAAATTGCATCGAAACTAAATACAAAAGGCACAATGCCGCCTTAAATTAAAGAAGACTGACTCTTCTTACTGTCAATGTTTTGAACCATTACTGTGTTACTAGTTATAGATTCCGATGCTCCACTGCAGGTTTACTGTATCCCTTGGACCATCTTGTTGGCGATGAAACACAGAAATTGCATCGGAATTAAATAAAAAAGCACAATGCCGACTTATGGACAAAAAAGACTGACTCTTCTTACTGACTATGCTTTGAACCATTCCTGTGACACTAGTTATAGATTCCGATGCTTCACTTCATGTTTACTGTATCCCTTGGACCTTCTTATTGACGATGAAACACGGAAATTGCATCGGAATTAAATACAAAAGGCACAATGCCGACTTAAGTACATGAAGACAGACTGTTCTCACTGTCTACGTTTCAACCATTCCTGTGACACTAGTTATAGATTCCGATGCTTCACTTCAGGTTTACTGTATCCCTCTGACCTCCTTATTGACGATGAAACACAGAAATTGCATCGGAATTAAATACAATAGGCACAATGCCGACTTAAGTACAAGAAGACTGACTCACTTTACTGACAATGCTTTGAACCATTCCTGTGACACTAGTTATAGATTCCGATGCTTCACATCAGGTTTACTGTATCCCTCTGACCTTCTTATTGACGATGAAACACAGAAATTGCATCGGAAATAAATAGAAAAGGCACAATGCCGACTTAAGTACAACAAGACTGACTCTTCTTACTGTCTATGTTATGAACCATTCCTGTGCCACTAGTTATAGATTCCGATGATTCACTCCAGGTTTACTATATCCCTTGGACCTTCTTATTGTCGATGAAACACAGAAATTGCATCGGAATTAAATAGAAAAAGCACAATGCCGACTAATGTACAAGTAGACTGACTCTTCTTAGTGATTATAGTTTGAACCATTGCTGTGACACTAGTTATAGATTCCGACGCTTTACTTCAGGTTTACTGTATACTTTGGACATTCTTATTGACGATGAAACACAGAAATTGCATCGGAATTAAATAGAAAAGACACAATGTCAACTTAAGTACAAGAAGACTGACTCTTCTTACTGCCTATGTATTGAACCATTCCATTGACACTAGTTATAGATTCCGATGCTTCACTCCTGGTTTACTGTATCCCTTGGACCTTCTTATTGACGATGAAACCCAGAAATTGCATCGGAATTAAATTGAAAAGGCACAATGCCGACTTAAGTACAAGAAGACTGACTTCTTACTGACTATGTTTTTAACCATTCCTGTGACACTAGTTATAGATTCCGATGCTTCACTTCAAGTTTACTGTATCCCTCTGACCTTCTTATTGACGATGAAACACTGAAATTGCATCGGAATTAAATAGAAAAGGCACAATGCCGACTTATGTACAAGAAGACAGACTCTTCTTATTGACTATGTTTTGAACCATTCCGGTGACACTAGTTATAGATTCCGATGCTTCACTTCAGGTTTACTGTATCCCTCTGACCTTCTTATTGACGATGAAACACAGAAATTGCATCGTAATTATATACAAAAGCCACAATGCCAACTTAAGTACAAGAAGACTGACTCTTCTTACTGTCTATGATTCGAACCATTCCTGTGACACTAGTTATAGATTCCGATGCTTCACTTCAGGTTTACTGTATCCCTTGGACCTTCTTATTGACGATGAAACACAGAAATTGCATCGGAATTAAATTGAAAAGGCACAATGCCGACTTAAGTACAAGAAGACTGACTTCTTACTGACTATGTTTTTAACCATTCCTGTGACACTAGTTATAGATTCCGATGCTTCACTTCAAGTTTACTGTATCCCTCTGACCTTCTTATTGACGATGAAACACTGAAATTGCATCGGAATTAAATAGAAAAGGCACAATGCCGACTTATGTACAAGAAGACAGACTCTTCTTATTGACTATGTTTTGAACCATTCCGGTGACACTAGTTATAGATTCCGATGCTTCACTTCAGGTTTACTGTATCCCTCTGACCTTCTTATTGACGATGAAACACAGAAATTGCATCGTAATTATATACAAAAGCCACAATGCCAACTTAAGTACAAGAAGACTGACTCTTCTTACTGTCTATGATTCGAACCATTCCTGTGACACTAGTTATAGATTCCGATGCTTCACTTCAGGTTTACTGTTTCCCTTGGACCTTCTTAATTGACGATGAAACACAGAAATTGCATCGGAATTAAATACATAAGGCACAATGCCGACTTAAGTGCAAGAGGACTGACTCTTCCTACTGTCTATGGTTTGAACCAATTCTGTGACACTAGTTATAGAGTCCGATGCTTCACTTCAGGTCTACTGTATCCCTTGGAACTTCTTATTGACGAAGAATCACAGAAATTGGATCGGAATTAAATACAAAAGGCACAATGCCAACTTAAGGACAAGAAGACTGACTCTTCTTACTGTCTATATTTTGAACCATTCCAGTGACACTAGTTATAGATTCCGATGCTTCACTTCAGGTTTACTGAATTCCTTGGACCTTCTTATTGACGATGAAACACAGAAATTTCATCGGAATTAAGTACAAAAGGCACAATGCCGACTTAAGTACAAGAAGACTGACTCTTCCTACTGTCTATGCTTTGAACCAATTCTGTGACACTAGTAATAGAGTCCGATGCTTCACTTCAGGCTTACTGTATCCCTTGGACCTTCTTATTGACGATGAATCACAGGAATTGCATCGGAATTAAATACACAAGGCACAATGCCGACTTAACTACAAGAAGACTGACTCTTCTTACTGTCTATATTTTGAACCATTCCAGTGACACTAGTTATAGATTCCGATGCTTCACTTCAGGTTTACTGTATTCCTTGGACCTTCTTATTGACGATGAAACACAGAAATTGCATCGAAACTAAATACAAAAGGCACAATGCCGCCTTAAATACAAGAAGACTGACTCTTCTTACTGTCAATGTTTTGAACCATTACTGTGTTACTAGTTATAGATTCCGATGCTCCACTGCAGGTTTACTGTATCCCTTTGACCATCTTGTTGGCGATGAAACACAGAAATTGCATCGGAATTAAATAAAAAAGGCACAATGCCGACTTATGGACAAAAAAGACTGACTCTTCTTACTGACTATGTTTTGAACCATTCCTGTGACACTAGTTATAGATTCCGATGCTTCACTTCATGTTTACTGTATCCCTTGGACCTTCTTATTGACGATTTAACACGGAAATTGCATCGGAATTAAATACAAAAGGCACAATGCCGACTTAAGTACAAGAAGACAGACTCTTCTTACTGTCTATGTTTCAACCATTCCTGTGACACTAGTTATAGATTCCGATGCTTCACTTCAGGTTTACTGTATCCCTCTGACCCTCTTATTGACGATGAAACACAGAAATTGCATCGGAATTAAATACAAAAGGCACAATGCCGACTTAAGTACAAGAAGACTGTCTCTTCTTACTGACTATGTTTTGAACCATTCCTGTGACACTAGTTATAGATTCCGATGCTTCACATCGGGTTTACTGTATCTCTCTGACCTTCTTATTGACGATGAAACACAGAAATTGCATCGGAAATAAATAGAAAAGGCACAATGCCGACTTAAGTACAAGAAGACTGACTCTTCTTACTGACTATGTTTTGAACCATTCCTGTGACACTAGTTATAGATTCCGATGCTTCACTTCAGGTTTACTGTATCCCTCTGACCTTCTTATTGACGATTAAACACAGAAATTGCATCGGAAATAAATAGAAAATGCACAATGCCGACTTAAGTACAAGAAGACTGACTCTTCTTACTGACTATGTTTTGAACCATTCCTGTGACACTAGTTATAGATTCCGATGCTTCACTTCAGGTTTACTGTATCCCTCTGACCTTCTTATTGACGATGAAACACAGAAATTGCATCGGAATTAAATACAAAAGGCACAATGCCGACTTAAGTACAAGAAGACTGACTGTTCCTACTGTCTATGTTTTGAACCATTCCTGTGACACTAGATATAGATTCCGATGCTTCACTTCTCGTTTACTGTATCCCTCTGACTTTATTGCCGATGAATCACAGAAATTGCATCGTAATTAAATACAAAAGGCACAATGCCGACTTAAGGACAAGAAGACTGACTCTTCTTACTGACTATGTTTTGAACCATTCCTGTGACTCTAGTTATAGATTCTGATGCTTCACTTCAGGTTTACTGTATCCCTCTGACCTTCTTATTGACGATGAAACACAGAAATTGCATCGTAATTAAATACAAGAGCCACAATGCCGACTTAAGTACAAGAAGACTGACTCTTCTTACTGTCTATGATTTGAACCATTCCCGTGACACAAGTTATAGATCCGATGCTTCACTTCAGGATTACTGTATCCCTCTGACCTTCTTATTGACGGTGAAACACAGAAATTGCATCGGAATTAAATACGAAAGGCACGATGCCGACTTAAGTACAAGAAGACTGACTCTTCTTACTGACTATGTTTGAAGAATTCCTGTGACACTAGTTATAGATTCCGATGCTTTACTTCAGGTTTACTGTATACCTTGGACCTTCTTATTGACGATGAAACACAGAAAATGCATCGGAATTAAATACAAAAAGCACAAGCCGACATAACTACAAGAAGGCTGATTCTTCCTGCTGTCTATGTTTTGAACCATTCCTGTGACACTAGTTGTGGATTCCGATGCTTCACTTCAGGTTTACTGTATCCCTCTGACCTTCTTATTGACGATGAAACACAGACATTGCATCGGAATTAAATACAAAAGGTATAATGCCGACTTAAGTACAAGAAGACTGACTCCTCTTACTGTCTATGTTTTGACCCATTCCATTGACACTATTTATGGATTCCGATGCTTCACTCCAGGTTTACTGTATCCCTCTGACCTTCTTATTGACGGTGAAACACAGAAATTGCATCGGAATTAAATACAAAAGACACAATGCCGACTTAAGTACAAGAAGACTGACTCTTCCTACTATCTATGTTTTGAACCATTCCTGTGACTGTAGTATTGGATTCCGATGCTCCACTTCAGTTTTACTGTATCCCTCAACCTTCTTATTGACAATGAAACACAGAAATTGCATGGGAATTAAATACAAAAGGCACAATGCCGACCTAAGTACAACCAAACTGATTCATCCTACTGTCTATGTTTTGAACCATTCCTGTGACACTAGTTATAGATTCCGATGCTTCACTTCAGGTTTACTGTATCCCTCTGACCTTATTGCCGATGAAACACAGAAATTGCTTCGGAATTAAATACAAAAGGCACAATGGCGACTTAAGGACAAGAAGACTGTCTCTTCTTACTCACTTTGTTTTGAACCATTCCTGTGACACTAGTTATAGATTGCGATGCTTCACTTCAGGTTTACTGTTTCCCTTGGACCTTCTTATTGCGAATGAAACACAGAAATTGCATCGGAATTAAAAACAAAAGGCACAATGCCGACTTAAGTACAAGAAGACTGACTCTTCCTACTGTCTACGTTTTGAACCACTTCTGTGACACTAGTTATAGAGTCCGATGCTGCACTTCAGGTTTACTGTATCCCTTGGACCTTCTTATTGACGGATAAACACAGAAATTGCATCGGAATTAAATACAAAAGGCACAATGCCGACTTAAGGACAAGAAGACTGACTGTTCATACTGACTATGTGTTGAACCATTCCTGTAACACTAGTTATAGATTCCGATGCTTCACTTCAGGTTTACTGTATCCCACTGTCCTTCTTATTGACGGTGAAACACAGAAATTGCATGGGAATTAAATACAAAAGTCACAATGCCGACTTAAGTACAAAAAAACTGACTCATCCTACTGTCTATGTTTTGAACAATTCCTTTGACACTAGTTATAGATTCCGATGCTTCACTTCAGGTTTCCTGAATCCCTCTGACCTTATTGCCGATGAAACACAGAAATTGCTTCGGAATTAAATACAAAAGGCACAATGGCGACTTAAGGACAAGAAGACTGACTGTTCATACTGACTATGTGTTGAAACATTCCTGTGACACTAGTTATAGATTCCGATGCTTCACTTCAGGTTTACTGTATCCCTGTGATCTTCTTATTGACGATGAAGCACAGAGATTGCATCGGAATTAAATAGAAAAGGCACAATGCCGACATAAGTACAAGATGACTGATTCTTCTTACTGTCTATGTTTTGAACAATTCCGGTGACACTAGTTATAGATTCCGATGCTTCACTTCACGTTTACTGTATCCCTCTGACCTTCTTATTGAAGATGATACACAGAAATTGCATCGTAATTAAATACAAAAGCCACAATGCCGAGATAAGTACAAGAAGACTGACTCTTCTTACTGTCTATGATTCGAACCATTCCTGTGACACTAGTCATAGATTCCGATGCTTCACTTCAGGTTTACTGTTTCCCTTGGACCTTCTTAATTGACGATGAAACACAGAAATTGCATCGGAATTAAATACAAAAGGCACAATGCCGACTTAAGTACAAGAGGACTGACTCTTCCTACTGTCTATGTTTTGAACCAATTCCGTGACACTAGTTATAGAGTCCGATGCTTCACTTCAGGTTTACTGTATCCCTTGGAACTTCTTATTGACGAAGAATCACAGAAATTGGATCGGAATTAAATACAAAAGGCACAATGCCAACTTAAGGACAAGAAGAGTGACTCCTTCTTACTGTCTATATTTTGAACCATTCCAGTGACACTAGTTATAGATTCCGATGCTTCACTTCAGGTTTACTGAATTCCTTGGACCTTCTTATTGACGATGAAACACAGAAATTTCATCGGATTTAAGTACAAAAGGCACAATGCCGACTTAAGTACAAGAAGACTGACTCTTCCTACTGTCTATGCTTTGAACCAATTCTGTGACACTAGTAATAGAGGTCGATGCTTCACTTCAGGTTTACTGCATCCCTCTGACCTTCTTATTGACGATGAAACACAGACATTGCATCGGAATTAAATACACAAGGCACAATGCCGACTTAACTACAAGAAGACTGACTCTTCTTACTGTCTATATTTTGAACCATTCCAGTGACACTAGTTATAGATTCCGATGCTTCACTTCAGGTTTACTGTATTCCTTGGACCTTCTTATTGACGATGAAACACAGAAATTGCATCGAAACTAAATACAAAAGGCACAATGCCGACTTAAATACAAGAAGACTGACTCTTCTTACTGTCAATGTTTTGAACCATTACTGTGACACTAGTTATAGATTCCGATGCTCCACTGCAGGTTTACTGTATCCCTTGGACCTTCTTGTTGGCGATGAAACACCGAAATTGCATCGGAATTAAATTAAAAAGGCACAATGCCGACTTAAGGACAAGAAGACTGACTCTTCTTACTGAATATGTTTTGAACCATTCCAGTGACACTAGTTATAGATTCCGATGCTTCACTTCAGGTTTACTGTATTCCTTGGACCTTCTTATTGACGATGAAACACAGAAATTGCATCGAAACTAAATACAAAAGGCACAATGCCGCCTTAAATACAAGAAGACTGACTCTTCTTACTGTCAATGTTTTGAACCATTACTGTGTTACTAGTTATAGATTCCGATGCTCCACTGCAGGTTTACTGTATCCCTTGGACCATCTTGTTGGCGATGAAACACAGAAATTGCATCGGAATTAAATAAAAAAGGCACAATGCCGACTTATGGACAAAAAAGACTGACTCTTCTTACTGACTATGTTTTGAACCATTCCTGTGACACTAGTTATAGATTCCGATGCTTCACTTCATGTTTACTGTATCCCTTGGACCTTCTTATTGACGATGAAACACGGAAATTGCATCGGAATTAAATACAAAAGGCACAATGCCGACTTAAGTACAAGAAGACTGACTCTTCTTACTGACTATGTTTTGAACCATTCCTGTGACAGTAGTTATAGATTCCGATGCTTCACATCAGGTTTACTGTATCCCTCTGACCTTCTTATTGACGTTGAAACACAGAAATTGCATCGGAAATAAATAGAAAAGGCACAATGCCGACTTAAGTACAAGAAGACTGACTCTCCTTACTGACTATGTTTTGAACCATTCCTGTGACACTAGTTATAGATTCCGATGCTTCACTTCATTTTTACGGTATCCCTTGGACATTCTTATTGACGATGAAACACAGATATTGCATCGGAATTAAATAAAAAAGGCACAATGCCGACTTACGTACAAGAAGACTGACTCTTCTTACAGTCTATGTTATGAACCATTCCTGTGACACTAGTTATAGATTCCGATGCTTCACTCCAGGTTTACTATATCCCTTGGACCTTCTTATTGACGATGAAACACAGAAATTGCATCAGAATGAAATACAAAAGGCACAATGCCGACTTAAGGACAAGAAGACTGACTCTATTACTGACTGTGTTTTGAACCATTCCTGTGACACTAGTTATAGATTCCGATGCTTCACTTCAGATTTACTGTATCCCTCTGACCTTCTTATTGACGATGAAACTCAGAAATTGAATCGCAATTAAATACAAAAGGCACAATGCCGACTTAAGTACAAGAAGACTGACTCTTCTTACTGTCTATGTATTGAACCATTCCATGACACTAGTTATATATTCCGATGCTTCACTCCAGGTTTACTGTATCCCTTGGGCCTTCTTATTGACGATGAATTACAGAAATTGCATCGGAATTAAATTGAAAATGCACAATGCCGACTTAAGTACAGAAGACTGACTTCTTACTGACTATGTTCTTAACTATTCCTGTGACACTAGTTATAGATTCCGATGCTTCACTTCAGGGTTACTGTATCCCTCTGACCTTCTTATTGACGATGAAACTCAGAAATTGCATCGGAATTAAATACAAAGGGCACAATGCCGACTTAAGTACAAGAAGACGGACTCTTCTTACTGTCTATGAATTGAACCATTCCATTGACACTAGTTATAGATTCCGATGCTTCACTCCAGTTCTACTGTATCCCTTGGACCTTCTTATAGACGATGAAACACAGAAATTGCATCGGAATTAAATAGAAAAGGCACAATGCCGACTTAAGTACAAGAAGACTGACTCTTCTTACTGACTATGTTTTGAACCATTCCTGTGACACTAGTTATAGCTTCCGATGCTTGAATTCAGGTTTACTGTATCCCTCTGACCTTCTTATTGACGATGAAACCCAGAAATTGCATCGGAATCAAATAGAAAAGGCACAATGCCGACTTAAGTACAAGAAGACTGACTCTTCTTACTGTCTATGATTTGAACCATTCCTGTGACACTAGTTATAGATTCCGATGCTTCACTCCAGGTTTACTGTATCCATTGGACCTTCTTTTTGACGATGAAACACAGAAATTGCATCGGAATTAAATAGAAAAGGCACAATGCCGACTTAAGTACAAGAAGACTGACTCTTTTTAGTGACTATAGTTTGAACCATTGCTGTGACAATAGTTATAGATTCCGACGCTATACTTCAGGTTTACTGTATACCTTGGTCATTCTTATTGACGATGAAACACAGAAATTGCAGCAGAATTAAAGAGAAAAGGCACAATGTAGAATTAAGTACAAGAAGACTAATTCTTTTTACTGTCTATGTTTTGAACAATTCCTGTGACACTAGTTATAGATTCCGATGCTTCACTTCAGGTTTACTGTATACCTTGGACCTTCTTATTGACGATGAAACACAGAAATTGCATCGGAATTAAAGACAAAAGGCACAATGCCGACATAAGTACAAGATGACTGATTCTTCTTACTGTCTATGTTTTGAACAATTCCGGTGACACTAGTTACAGATTCCGATGCTTCACTTCACGTTTACTGTATCCCTCTGACATTCTTATTGAAGATGATACACAGAAATTGCATCGTAATTAAATACAAAAGCCACAATGCCGACATAAGTACAAGAAGACTGACTCTTCTTACTGTCTATGATTCGAACCATTCCTGTGACACTAGTCATAGATTCCGATGCTTCACTTCAGGTTTACTGTTTCCCTTGGACCTTCTTAATTGACGATGAAACACAGAAATTGCATCGGAATTAAATACAAAAGGCACAATGCCGACTTAAGTACAAGAGGACTGACTCTTCCTACTGTCTATGTTTTGAACCAATTCCGTGACACTAGTTATAGAGTCCGATGCTTCACTTCAGGTTTACTGTATCCCTTGGAACTTCTTATTGACGAAGAATCACAGAAATTGGATCGGAATTAAATACAAAAGGCACAATGCCAACTTAAGGACAAGAAGAGTGACTCCTTCTTACTGTCTATATTTTGAACCATTCCAGTGACACTAGTTATAGATTCCGATGCTTCACTTCAGGTTTACTGAATTCCTTGGACCTTCTTATTGACGATGAAACACAGAAATTTCATCGGATTTAAGTACAAAAGGCACAATGCCGACTTAAGTACAAGAAGACTGACTCTTCCTACTGTCTATGCTTTGAACCAATTCTGTGACACTAGTAATAGAGGTCGATGCTTCACTTCAGGTTTACTGCATCCCTCTGACCTTCTTATTGACGATGAAACACAGACATTGCATCGGAATTAAATACACAAGGCACAATGCCGACATAACTACAAGAAGACTGACTCTTCTTACTGTCTATATTTTGAACCATTCCAGTGACACTAGTTATAGATTCCGATGCTTCACTTCAGGTTTACTGTATTCCTTGGACCTTCTTATTGACGATGAAACACAGAAATTGCATCGAAACTAAATACAAAAGGCACAATGCCGACTTAAATACAAGAAGACTGACTCTTCTTACTGTCAATGTTTTGAACCATTACTGTGACACTAGTTATAGATTCCGATGCTCTACTGCAGGTTTACTGTATCCCTTGGACCTTCTTGTTTTCGATGAAACACCGAAATTGCATCGGAATTAAATTAAAAAGGCACAATGCCGACTTAAGGACAAGAAGACTGACTCTTCTTACTGAATATGTTTTGAACCATTCCAGTGACACTAGTTATAGATTCCGATGCTTCACTTCAGGTTTACTGTATTCCTTGGACCTTCTTATTGACGATGAAACACAGAAATTGCATCGAAACTAAATACAAAAGGCACAATGCCGCCTTAAATACAAGAAGACTGACTCTTCTTACTGTCAATGTTTTGAACCATTACTGTGTTACTAGTTATAGATTCCGATGCTCCACTGCAGGTTTACTGTATCCCTTGGACCATCTTGTTGGCGATGAAACACAGAAATTGCATCGGAATTAAATAAAAAAGGCACAATGCCGACTTATGGACAAAAAAGACTGACTCTTCTTACTGACTATGTTTTGAACCATTCCTGTGACACTAGTTATAGATTCCGATGCTTCACTTCATGTTTACTGTATCCCTTGGACCTTCTTATTGACGATGAAACACGGAAATTGCATCGGAATTAAATACAAAAGGCACAATGCCGACTTAAGTACAAGAAGACTGACTCTTCTTACTGACTATGTTTTGAACCATTCCTGTGACACTAGTTATAGATTCCGATGCTTCACATCAGGTTTACTGTATCCCTCTGACCTTCTTATTGACGTTGAAACACAGAAATTGCATCGGAAATAAATAGAAAAGGCACAATGCCGACTTAAGTACAAGAAGACTGACTCTCCTTACTGACTATGTTTTGAACCATTCCTGTGACACTAGTTATAGATTCCGATGCTTCACTTCATTTTTACGGTATCCCTTGGACATTCTTATTGACGATGAAACACAGAAATTGCATCGGAATTAAATAAAAAAGGCACAATGCCGACTTACGTACAAGAAGACTGACTCTTCGTACAGTCTATGTTATGAACCATTCCTGTGACACTAGTTATAGATTCCGATGCTTCACTCCAGGTTTACTATATCCCTTGGACCTTCTTATTGACGATGAAACACAGAAATTGCATCAGAATGAAATACAAAAGGCACAATGCCGACTTAAGGACAAGAAGACTGACTCTATTACTGACTGTGTTTTGAACCATTCCTGTGACACTAGTTATAGATTCCGATGCTTCACTTCAGATTTACTGTATCCCTCTGACCTTCTTATTGACGATGAAACTCAAAAATTGAATCGCAATTAAATACAAAAGGCACAATGCCGTCTTAAGTACAAGAAGACTGACTCTTCTTACTGTCTATGTATTGAACCATTCCATTGACACTAGTTATATATTCCGATGCTTCACTCCAGGTTTACTGTATCCCTTGGGCCTTCTTATTGACGATGAATTACAGAAATTGCATCGGAATTAAATTGAAAATGCACAATGCCGACTTAAGTACAGAAGACTGACTTCTTACTGACTATGTTCTTAACTATTCCTGTGACACTAGTTATAGATTGCGATGCTTCACTTCAGGGTTACTGTATCCCTCTGACCTTCTTATTGACGATGAAACTCAGAAATTGCATCGGAATTAAATACAAAGGGCACAATGCCGACTTAAGTACAAGAAGACGGACTCTTCTTACTGTCTATGAATTGAACCATTCCATTGACACTAGTTATAGATTCCGATGCTTCACTCCAGTTCTACTGTATCCCTTGGACCTTCTTATAGACGATGAAACACAGAAATTGCATCGGAATTAAATAGAAAAGGCACAATGCCGACTTAAGTACAAGAAGACTGACTCTTCTTACTGACTATGTTTTGAACCATTCCTGTGACACTAGTTATAGATTCCGATGCTTCAATTCAGGTTTACTGTATCCCTCTGACCTTCTTATTGACGATGAAACCCAGAAATTGCATCGGAATCAAATAGAAAAGGCACAATGCCGACTTAAGTACAAGAAGACTGACTCTTCTTACTGTCTATGATTTGAACCATTCCTGTGACACTAGTTATAGATTCCGATGCTTCACTCCAGGTTTACTGTATCCATTGGACCTTCTTTTTGACGATGAAACACAGAAATTGCATCGGAATTAAATAGAAAAGGCACAATGCCGACTTAAGTACAAGAAGACTGACTCTTTTTAGTGACTATAGTTTGAACCATTGCTGTGACAATAGTTATAGATTCCGACGCTATACTTCAGGTTTACTGTATACCTTGGTCATTCTTATTGACGATGAAACACAGAAATTGCAGCAGAATTAAATAGAAAAGGCACAATGTAGAATTAAGTACAAGAAGACTGATTCTTTCTACTGTCTATGTTTTGAACCATTCCTGTGACACTAGTTATAGATTCCGATGCTTCACTTCAGGTTTACTGTATACCTTGGACCTTCTTATTGACGATGAAACACAGAAATTGCATCGGAATTAAAGACAAAAGGCACAATGCCGACTTAAGTACAAGAAGACTGACTCTTCCCAATGTCTATGTTTTGAACCATTCCTGTGACACTAGTTTTGGATTCCGATGCTTCACTTCAGGTTTACTGTATCCCTCTGGCCTTCTTATTGACAATGAAACACAGAAATTGCAGCGGAATTAAATACAAAAGGCACAATGCCGACTTAAGTACAAGAAGACTGACTGTTCCTACTGTCTATGTTTTGAACCATTCCTGTGACACTAGTTATGGATTCCGATGCTTCACTTCAGGTTTACTGTATCCCTCTGACTTTATTGCCGATGAAACACAGAAATTGCATCGGAATTAAATACAAAAGGCACAATGCCGACTTAAGGACAAGAAGACTGACTCTTCTTACTGACTATGTTTTGAACCATTCCTGTGACTCTAGTTATAGATTCCGATGCTTCACTTCAGGTTTCCTGTATCCCCCTGACCTTCTTATTGACGATGAAACACAGAAATTGCATCGTAATTAAATACAAATGCCACAATGCCGCCTTAAGTACGAGAAGACTGACTCTTCTTACTGTCCATGATTTGAACCATTCCTGTGACACTAGTTATAGATTCCGATGCTTCACTTCAGGTTTACTGTTCCCTTCGTCCTTCTTATTGACGATGAAACACTGAAATTGCATCGGAATTAAATACAAAAGGCACAATGCCGACTTAAGTACAAGAAGACTGACTCTTCCTACTGTCTATGTTTTGACCAATTCTGTGACACAAGTTATAGAGTCCGATGCTTCATTTCAGGTTTACTGTATCCCTTGGAACTTCTTATTGACGATGAAACACAGAAATTGCATCGGAATTAAATACAAAAGGCACAATGCCGACTTAAGGACAAGAAGAGTGACTCTTCTTACTGTCTATATTTTGAACCATTCCAGTGACACTAGTTATATATTCCGATGCTTCACTTCAGGGTTATTGGAATCCTTGGACCTTCTTATTGACGATGAAACGCAGAAATTTCATCGGAATTAAATACAAAAGGCACAATGCCGACTTAAGTACAAGAAGACTGACTCTTCTTACTGTCTATGTATCAACCATTCCTTTGACACTAGTCATAGATTCCGATGCTTCACTTCAGGGTTACTGTATCCCTCTGACCTTCTTATTGACGTTGAAACACAGAAATTGCATCGGAATTAAATAGAAAAGGCACAATGCCGACTTAAGTACAAGAAGACTGACTCTTCTTTCTGTCTATGTTTTGAACCATTCCTGTGACACTAGTTATAGATTCCGATGCTTCACTCCAGGTTTACTGTATCCCATAGACCTTCTTATTGGCGATCAAATACAGAAAATGCATCGGAATTAAATAGAAAAAGCACAATGCCGACTTAAGTACAAGAAGACTGACTCTTTTTAGTGACTATAGTTTGAACTATTGCTGTGACACTAGTTATAGATTCCGACGCTTTACTTCAGGTTTACTGTATACCTTGGACATTCTTATTGACGATGAAACACAGAAATTGCATCAGAATTAAATAGAAAAGGCACAATGTCGACTTAAGTACAAGAAGGCCGACTCTGTCCAATGTCTATGTTTTGAACCATTCCTGTGACACTAGTTTTGGATTGCGATGCTTCACTTCAGGTTTACTGTATCCCTCTGACTTTATTGCCGATGAAACACAGAAATTGCATCGGAAGTAAAAACAATAGGCACAATGCCGACTTAAGGACAAGAAGACTGACTCTTCTTACTGACTATGTTTTGAACCATTCCTGTGACTCTAGTTATAGATTCCGATGCTTCACTTCAGGTTTACTGTATCCCTCTGACCTTCTTATTGACGATGAAACACAGAAATTGCATCGTAATTAAATACAAAAGCCACAATGCCGACTTAAGTACAAGAAGACTGACTCTTCTTACTGTCTATGATTTGAACCATTCCTGTGACACTAGTTATAGATTCCGATGCTTCACTTCAGGTTTACTGTTCCCTTGGACCTTCTTATTGACGGTGACACACAGAAATAGCATTGGAATTAAATACAAAAGGCACAATGCCGACTTAAGTACACGACGACTGACTCTTCTTATTGTCTATGTTTTGAACCTTTCCTGTGACACTAGTTATAGATTCCGATGCTTCACTTCAGGTTTACTGTATCCCTCTGTCCTTCTTATAGACGATGAAACACCGAAATTGCATCGGAATTAAATAGAAAACTCACAATGCTGACTTAAGTACAAGAAGACTGACTCTACTTACTGTCTATGTTTTGAACCATTGCTGTGAGACTAGTTATAGATTCCCATACTTCACTCCAGGTTTACTGTAACCCTTGGACCTTCTTATTGACGATGAAACACAGAAATTGCATCGGAATTAAATAGAAAATGCACAATGCCGACTTAAGTACAAGAAGACTGACTCTTCTTACTCACTATGTTTTGAACCATTCCTGTGACACTAGTTATAGATTCCGATGGTTCACTTCAGGTTTACTGTATCCCTCTGACCTTCTTATTGACGATGAATCACAGAAATTGCATCGGAATTAAATAGAAAAGGCACAATGCCGACTTAAGTACAAGAAGACTGACTCTTTTTAGTGACTATAGTTTGAACCATTGCTGTGACAATAGTTATAGATTCCGACGCTATACTTCAGGTTTACTGTATACCTTGGTCATTCTTATTGACGATGAAACACAGAAATTGCAGCAGAATTAAATAGAAAAGGCACAATGTAGAATTAAGTACAAGAAGACTGATTCTTTTTACTGTCTATGTTTTGAACCATTCCTGTGACACTAGTTATAGATTCCGATGCTTCACTTCAGATTTACTGTATCCCTCTGACCTTCTTATTGACGATGAAACTCAGAAATTGCATCGCAATTAAATACAAAAGGCACAATGCCGACTTAAGTACAAGAAGACTGACTCTTCTTACTGTTTATGTATTGAACCATTCCATTGACACTAGTTATAGATTCCGATGCTTCACTCCAGGTTTACTGTATCCCTTGGGCCTTCTTATTGACGATGAATTACAGAAATTGCATCGGAATTAAATTGAAAATGCACAATGATGACTTAAGTACAAGAAGACTGACTTCTTACTGACTATGTTTTTAACTATTCCTGTGACACTAGTTATAGATTCCGATGCTTCACTTCAGGGTTACTGTATCCCTCTGACCTTCTTATTGACGATGAAACTCAGAAATTGCATCGGAATTAAATACAAAAGGCACAATGCCGACTTAAGTACAAGAAGACGGACTCTTCTTACTGTCTATGAATTGAACCATTCCATTGACACTAGTTATAGATTCCGATGCTTCACTCCAGTTCTACTGTATCCCTTGGACCTTCTTATAGACGATGAAACACAGAAATTGCATCGGAATTAAAAAGAAAAGGCACAATGCCGACTTAAGTACAAGAAGACTGACTCTTCTTACTGACTATGTTTTGAACCATTCCTGTGACACTAGTTATAGATTCCGATGCTTCAATTCAGGTTTACTGTATCCCTCTGACCTTCTATTTGACGATGAAACACAGAAATTGCATCGGAATCAAATAGAAAAGGCACAATGCCGACTTAAGTACAAGAAGACTGACTCTTCTTACTGTCTATGTTTTAAACCATTCCTGTGACACTAGTTATAGATTACGATGCTTCACTCCAGGTTTACTGTATCCATTGGACCTTCTTTTTGACGATGAGACACAGAAATTGCATCGGAATTAAATAGAAAAGGCACAATGCCGACTTAAGTACAAGAAGACTGACTCTTTTTAGTGACTATAGTTTGAACCATTGCTGTGACAATAGTTATAGATTCCGACGCTATACTTCAGGTTTACTGTATACCTTGGTCATTCTTATTGACGATGAAACACAGAAATTGCAGCAGAATTAAATAGAAAAGGCACAATGTAGAATTAAGTACAAGAAGACTGATTCTTTTTACTGTCTATGTTTTGAACCATTCCTGTGACACTAGTTATAGATTCCGATGCTTCACTTCAGGTTTACTGTATACCTTGGACCTTCTTATTAACGATGAAACACAGAAATTGCATCGGAATTAAAGACAAAAGGCACAATGCCGACTTAAGTACAAGAAGACTGACTCTTCCCAATGTCTATGTTTTGAACCATTCCTGTGACACTAGTTTTGGATTCCGATGCTTCACTTCAGGTTTACTGTATCCCTCTGGCCTTCTTGTTGACAATGAAACACAGAAATTGCAGCGGAATTAAATACAAAAGGCACAATGCCGACTTAAGTACAAGAAGACTGACTGTTCCTACTGTCTATGTTTTGAACCATTCCTGTGACACTAGTTATAGATTCCGATGCTTCACTTCAGGTTTACTGTATCCCTCTGACTTTATTGCCGATGAAACACAGAAATTGCATCGGAATGAAATACAAAAGGCACAATGCCGACTTAAGGACAAGAAGACTGACTCTTCTTACTGACTATGTTTTGAACCATTCCTGTGACTCTAGTTATAGATTCCGATGCTTCACTTCAGGTTTCCTGTATCCCCCTGACCTTCTTATTGACGATGAAACACAGAAATTGCATCGTAATTAAATACAAAAGCCACAATGCCGCCTTAAGTACAAGAATACTGACTCTTCTTACTGTCCATGATTTGAACCATTCCTGTGACACTAGTTATAGATTCCGATGCTTCACTTCAGGTTTACTGTTCCCTTCGTCCTTCTTATTGACGATGAAACACAGAAATTGCATCGGAATTAAATACAAAAGGCACAATGCCGACTTAAGTACAAGAAGACTGACTCTTCCTACTGTCTATGTTTTGACCAATTCTGTGACACTAGTTATAGAGTCCGATGCTTCACTTCAGGTTTACTGTATCCCTTGGAACTTCTTATTGACGATGAAACACAGAAATTGCATCAGAATTAATTACAAAAGGCACAATGCCGACTTAAGGACAAGAAGAGTGACTCTTCTCACTGTCTATATTTTGAACCATTCCAGTGACACTAGTTATTTATTCCGATGCTTCACTTCAGGGTTATTGGAATCCTTGGACCTTCTTATTGACGATGAAACGCAGAAATTTCATCGGAATTAAATACAAAAGGCACAATGCCGACTTAAGTACAAGAAGACTGACTCTTCTTACTGTCTATGTATCAACTATTCCTTTGACACTAGTCATAGATTCCGATGCTTCACTTCAGGGTTACTGTATCCCTCTGACTTTCTTATTGACGATGAAACACAGAAATTGCATCGGAATTAAATAGAAAAGGCACAATGCCGACTTAAGTACAAGAAGACTGACTCTTCTTTCTGTCTATGTTTTGAACCATTCCTGTGACACTAGTTATAGATTCCGATGCTTCACTCCAGGTTTACTGTATCCCATAGACCTTCTTATTGACGATGAAATACAGAAAATGCATCGGAATTAAATAGAAAAAGCACAATGCCGACTTAAGTACAAGAAGACTGACTCTTTTTAGTGACTATAGTTTGAACTATTGCTGTGACACTAGTTATAGATTCCGACGCTTTACTTCAGGTTTACTGTATACCTTGGACATTCTTATTGACGATGAAACACAGAAATTGCATCAGAATTAAATAGAAAAGGCACAATGTCGACTTAAGTACAAGAAGGCTGACTCTGTCCAATGTCTATGTTTTGAACCATTCCTGTGACACTAGTTTTGGATTGCGATGCTTCACTTCAGGTTTACTGTATCCCTCTGACTTTATTGCCGATGAAACACAGAAATTGCATCGGAAGTAAAAACAATAGGCACAATGCCGACTTAAGGACAAGAAGACTGACTCTTCTTACTGACTATGTTTTGAACCATTCCTGTGACTCTAGTTATAGATTCCGATGCTTCACTTCAGGTTTACTGTATCCCTCTGACCTTCTTATTGACGATGAAACACAGAAATTGCATCGTAATTAAATACAAAAGCCACAATGCCGACTTAAGTACAAGAAGACTGACTCTTCTTACTGTCTATGATTTGAACCATTCCTGTGACACTAGTTATAGATTCCGATGCTTCACTTCAGGTTTACTGTTCCCTTGGACCTTCTTATTGACGGTGACACACAGAGATAGCATTGGAATTAAATACAAAAGGCACAATGCCGACTTAAGTACACGACGACTGACTCTTCTTATTGTCTATGTTTTGAACCTTTCCTGTGACACTAGTTATAGATTCCGATGCTTCACTTCAGGTTTACTGTATCCCTCTGTCCTTCTTATAGACGATGAAACACCGAAATTGCATCGGAATTAAATAGAAAACTCACAATGCTGACTTAAGTACAAGAAGACTGACTCTACTTACTGTCTATGTTTTGAACCATTGCTGTGAGACTAGTTATAGATTCCCATACTTCACTCCAGGTTTACTATAACCCTTGGACCTTCTTATTGACGATGAAACACAGAAATTGCATCGGAATTAAATAGAAAATGCACAATGCCGACTTAAGTACAAGAAGACTGACTCTTCTTACTGACTATGTTTTGAACCATTCCTGTGACACTAGTTATAGATTCCGATGGTTCACTTCAGGTTTACTGTATCCCTCTGACCTTCTTATTGACGATGAATCACAGAAATTGCATCGGAATTAAATAGAAAAGGCACAATGCCGACTTAAGTACAAGAAGACTGACTCTTTTTAGTGACTATAGTTTGAACCATTGCTGTGACAATAGTTATAGATTCCGACGCTATACTTCAGGTTTACTGTATACCTTGGTCATTCTTATTGACGATGAAACACAGAAATTGCAGCAGAATTAAATAGAAAAGGCACAATGTAGAATTAAGTACAAGAAGACTGATTCTTTTTACTGTCTATGTTTTGAACCATTCCTGTGACACTAGTTATAGATTCCGATGCTTCACTTCAGATTTACTGTATCCCTCTGACCTTCTTATTGACGATGAAACTCAGAAATTGCATCGCAATTAAATACAAAAGGCACAATGCCGACTTAAGTACAAGAAGACTGACTCTTCTTACTGTTTATGTATTGAACCATTCCATTGACACTAGTTATAGATTCCGATGCTTCACTCCAGGTTTACTGTATCCCTTGGGCCTTCTTATTGACGATGAATTACAGAAATTGCATCGGAATTAAATTGAAAATGCACAATGATGACTTAAGTACAAGAAGACTGACTTCTTACTGACTATGTTTTTAACTATTCCTGTGACACTAGTTATAGATTCCGATGCTTCACTTCAGGGTTACTGTATCCCTCTGACCTTCTTATTGACGATGAAACTCAGAAATTGCATCGGAATTAAATACAAAAGGCACAATGCCGACTTAAGTACAAGAAGACGGACTCTTCTTACTGTCTATGAATTGAACCATTCCATTGACACTAGTTATAGATTCCGATGCTTCACTCCAGTTCTACTGTATCCCTTGGACCTTCTTATAGACGATGAAACACAGAAATTGCATCGGAATTAAATAGAAAAGGCACAATGCCGACTTAAGTACAAGAAGACTGACTCTTCTTACTGACTATGTTTTGAACCATTCCTGTGACACTAGTTATAGATTCCGATGCTTCAATTCAGGTTTACTGTATCCCTCTGACCTTCTATTTGACGATGAAACACAGAAATTGCATCGGAATCAAATAGAAAAGGCACAATGCCGACTTAAGTACAAGAAGACTGACTCTTCTTACTGTCTATGTTTTGAACCATTCCTGTGACACTAGTTATAGATTACGATGCTTCACTCCAGGTTTACTGTATCCATTGGACCTTCTTTTTGACGATGAGACACAGAAATTGCATCGGAATTAAATAGAAAAGGCACAATGCCGACTTAAGTACAAGAAGACTGACTCTTTTTAGTGACTATAGTTTGAACCATTGCTGTGACAATAGTTATAGATTCCGACGCTATACTTCAGGTTTACTGTATACCTTGGTCATTCTTATTGACGATGAAACACAGAAATTGCAGCAGAATTAAATAGAAAAGGCACAATGTAGAATTAAGTACAAGAAGACTGATTCTTTTTACTGTCTATGTTTTGAACCATTCCTGTGACACTAGTTATAGATTCCGATGCTTCACTTCAGGTTTACTGTATACCTTGGACCTTCTTATTGACGATGAAACACAGAAATTGCATCGGAATTAAAGACAAAAGGCACAATGCCGACTTAAGTACAAGAAGACTGACTCTTCCCAATGTCTATGTTTTGAACCATTCCTGTGACACTAGTTTTGGATTCCGATGCTTCACTTCAGGTTTACTGTATCCCTCTGGCCTTCTTGTTGACAATGAAACACAGAAATTGCAGCGGAATTAAATACAAAAGGCACAATGCCGACTTAAGTACAAGAAGACTGACTGTTCCTACTGTCTATGTTTTGAACCATTCCTGTGACACTAGTTATAGATTCCGATGCTTCACTTCAGGTTTACTGTATCCCTCTGACTTTATTGCCGATGAAACACAGAAATTGCATCGGAATGAAATACAAAAGGCACAATGCCGACTTAAGGACAAGAAGACTGACTCTTCTTACTGACTATGTTTTGAACCATTCCTGTGACTCTAGTTATAGATTCCGATGCTTCACTTCAGGTTTCCTGTATCCCCCTGACCTTCTTATTGACGATGAAACACAGAAATTGCATCGTAATTAAATACAAAAGCCACAATGCCGCCTTAAGTACAAGAATACTGACTCTTCTTACTGTCCATGATTTGAACCATTCCTGTGACACTAGTTATAGATTCCGATGCTTCACTTCAGGTTTACTGTTCCCTTCGTCCTTCTTATTGACGATGAAACACAGAAATTGCATCGGAATTAAATACAAAAGGCACAATGCCGACTTAAGTACAAGAAGACTGACTCTTCCTACTGTCTATGTTTTGACCAATTCTGTGACACTAGTTATAGAGTCCGATGCTTCACTTCAGGTTTACTGTATCCCTTGGAACTTCTTATTGACGATGAAACACAGAAATTGCATCAGAATTAATTACAAAAGGCACAATGCCGACTTAAGGACAAGAAGAGTGACTCTTCTTACTGTCTATATTTTGAACCATTCCAGTGACACTAGTTATTTATTCCGATGCTTCACTTCAGGGTTATTGGAATCCTTGGACCTTCTTATTGACGATGAAACGCAGAAATTTCATCGGAATTAAATACAAAAGGCACAATGCCGACTTAAGTACAAGAAGACTGACTCTTTTTAGTGACTATAGTTTGAACTATTGCTGTGACACTAGTTATAGATTCCGACGCTTTACTTCAGGTTTACTGTATACCTTGGACATTCTTATTGACGATGAAACACAGAAATTGCATCAGAATTAAATAGAAAAGGCACAATGTCGACTTAAGTACAAGAAGGCTGACTCTGTCCAATGTCTATGTTTTGAACCATTCCTGTGACACTAGTTTTGGATTGCGATGCTTCACTTCAGGTTTACTGTATCCCTCTGACTTTATTGCCGATGAAACACAGAAATTGCATCGGAAGTAAATACAAAAGGCACAATGCCGACTTAAGGACAAGAAGACTGACTCTTCTTACTGACTATGTTTTGAACCATTCCTGTGACTCTAGTTATAGATTCCGATGCTTCACTTCAGGTTTACTGTATCCCTCTGACCTTCTTATTGACGATGAAACACAGAAATTGCATCGTAATTAAATACAAATGCCACAATGCCGACTTAAGTACAAGAAGACTGACTCTTCTTACTGTCTATGATTTGAACCATTCCTGTGACACTAGTTATAGATTCCGATGCTTCACTTCAGGTTTACTGTTCCGTTGGACCTTCTTATTGACGGTGACACACAGAAATAGCATTGGAATTAAATACAAAAGGCACAATGCCGACTTAAGTACACGCCGACTGACTCTTCTTATTGTCTATGTTTTGAACCTTTCCTGTGACACTAGTTATAGATTCCGATGCTTCACTTCAGGTTTACTGTATCCCTCTGTCCTTCTTATAGACGATGAAACACCGAAATTGCATCGGAATTAAATAGAAAACTCACAATGCTGACTTAAGTACAAGAAGACTGACTCAACTTACTGTCTATATTTTGAACCATTCCAGTGACACTAGTTATAGATTCCGATGCTTCACTTCAGGTTTGCTGTATTCCTTGGACCTTCTTATTGACGATGAAACACAGAAATTGCATCGAAATTAAATACAAAAGGCACAATGCCGACTTAAGTACAAGAAGACTGACTCTTCTTACTGTCTATGTATTGAACCATTACTGTGACACTAGTTATAGATTCCGAAGTTTCACTCCAGGTTTATTGTATCCCTTGGACCTTCTTATTGACGATGAAACACAGAAATTGCGTCGGAATTAAATACAAAAGGCACAATGCCGAGTTAAGGACAAGAAGACTGACTCTTCTTACTGACTATGTTTTGAACCATTCCTGTGACACTAGTTATAGATTCCGATGGTTCACTTCAGGTTTACTGTATCCCGCTGACCTTCTTATTGACGATGAAACACAGAAATTGCATCGGAATTAAATACAAAAGTCACAATGCCGACTTAAGTACAAGAAGACTGACTCTTCTTACTGTCTATGTATCAACCATTCCTTTGACACTAGTTATAGATTCCGATGCTACACTTCAGGGTTACTGTATCCCTCAGACCTTCTTATTGACGATGAAACACAGAAATTGCATCGGAATTAAATAGAAAAGGTACAATGCCGACTTAAGTACAAGAAGACTGACTCTTCTTACTGTCAATGTTTTGAACCATTCCTGTGACACTAGTTATAGCTTCCGATGCTACACTTCAGGTTTACTGTATCCCTTGGACCTTCTTGTTGACGATGAAACACAGAAATTGCATCGGAATTAAATAGAAAAAGCACAATGCCGACTTAAGTACAAGAAGACTGACTCTTTTTAGTGACTATAGTTTGAACCATTGCTGTGACACTAGTTATAGATTCCGACGCTTTACTTCAGGTTTACTGTATACCTTGGACATTCTTATTGACGATGAAACACAGAAATTGCATCAGAATTAAATAGAAAAGGCACAATGTCGACTTAAGTACAAGAAGACTGACTCTTCTTACTGTCTATGTTTTGAACCATTCCTGTGACACTAGTTATAGATTCCGATGCTTCACTTCAGGTTTACTGTATCCCTTGGACCTTTTTATTGACGATGAAACACAGAAATTGCATCGGAATTAAATACAAAGGACACAATGCCGACTTAAGTACAAGAAGACTGACTCTTATTACTGTCTATGTTTTGAACCAATTCTGTGACACTAGTTATAGAGTCCGATGCTTCACTTCAGGTTTACTGTATCCCTTGGAACTTCTTATTGACGATGAATCACAGAAATTGCATCGGAATTAAATAGAAAAGGCACAATGCCGACTTAAGTACAAGAAGACAGACTCTTCTTTGTGATTATAGTTTGAACCATTGCTGTGACACTAGTTATAGATTCCGATGCTTTACTTCAGGTTTACTGTATACCTTGGACATTCTTATTGACGATGAAACACAGAAATTGCATCGGAATTAAATAAAAAAGGCATAATGTCCACTTAAGTACAAGGAGACTGACTCTTCTTACTGTCTATGTTTTGAACCATTCCTGTGACACTAGTTATAGATTCCGATGCTTCACTCCAGGTTTACTGAACCCCTTGGACCTTCTTATTGACGATGAAACACAGAAATTGCATCGGAATTAAATAGAAAAGGCACAATGCCGACTTAGGTACTAGAAGACTGACTCTTCCTACTGTCTATGTTTTGAACCAATTCTGTGACACTAGTTATAGAGTCCGATACTTCACTTCAGGTTTACTGTATCCCTTGGACCTTCTCATTGACGATGAATCACAGGAATTGCATCGGAATCAAATACAAAAGCCACAATGCCGTCTTAAGTACAAGACGACTGACCCTTCTTACTGTCTATATTTTGAACCATTCCAGTGACACTAGTTATAGATTCCGATACTTCACTTCAGGTTTGGTGTATTCCTTGGACCTTCTTATTGACGATGAAACACAGAAATTGCATCGAAATTAAATACAAAACGCACAATGCCGACTTAAGTACAAGAAGACTGACTCTTCTTACTGTCTATGTTTTGAACCATTACTGTGACACTAGTTATAGATTCCGAAGTTTCACTCCAGGTTTATTGTATCCCTTGGACCTTCTTATTGACGATGAAACACAGAAATTGCATCGGAATTAAATACAAAAGGCACAATGCCGACTTAAGGACAAGAAGACTGACTCATCTTACTGACTATGTTTTGAACCATTCCTGTGACACTAGTTATAGATTCCGATGGTTCACTTCAGGTTTACTGTATCCCTCTGACCTTCTTATTGACGATGAAACACAGAAATTGCATCGTAATTAAATACAAATGCCACAATGCCGACTTAAGTACAAGAAGACTGACTCTTCTTACTGTCTATGATTTGAACCATTCCTGTGACACTAGTTATAGATTCCGATGCTTCACTTCAGGTTTACTGTTCCGTTGGACCTTCTTATTGACGGTGACACACAGAAATAGCATTGGAATTAAATACAAAAGGCACAATGCCGACTTAAGTACACGACGACTGACTCTTCTTATTGTCTATGTTTTGAACCTTTCCTGTGACACTAGTTATAGATTCCGATGCTTCACTTCAGGTTTACTGTATCCCTCTGTCCTTCTTATAGACGATGAAACACCGAAATTGCATCGGAATTAAATAGAAAACTCACAATGCTGACTTAAGTACAAGAAGACTGACTCAACTTACTGTCTATATTTTGAACCATTCCAGTGACACTAGTTATAGATTCCGATGCTTCACTTCAGGTTTGCTCTATTCCTTGGACCTTCTTATTGACGATGAAACACAGAAATTGCATCGAAATTAAATACAAAAGGCACAATGCCGACTTAAGTACAAGAAGACTGACTCTTCTTACTGTCTATGTTTTGAACCATTACTGTGACACTAGTTATAGATTCCGAAGTTTCACTCCAGGTTTATTGTATCCCTTGGACCTTCTTATTGACGATGAAACACAGAAATTGCGTCGGAATTAAATACAAAAGGCACAATGCCGAGTTAAGGACAAGAAGACTGACTCTTCTTACTGACTATGTTTTGAACCATTCCTGTGACACTAGTTATAGATTCCGATGGTTCACTTCAGGTTTACTGTATCCCTCTGACCTTCTTATTGACGATGAAACACAGAAATTGCATCGGAATTAAATACAAAAGTCACAATGCCGACTTAAGTACAAGAAGACTGACTCTTCTTACTGTCTATGTATCAACCATTCCTTTGACACTAGTTATAGATTCCGATGCTACACTTCAGGGTTACTGTATCCCTCAGACCTTCTTATTGACGATGAAACACAGAAATTGCATCGGAATTAAATAGAAAAGGTACAATGCCGACTTAAGTACAAGAAGACTGACTCTTCTTACTGTCAATGTTTTGAACCATTCCTGTGACACTAGTTATAGATTCCGATGCTTCACTTCAGGTTTACTGTATCCCTTGGACCTTCTTGTTGACGATGAAACACAGAAATTGCATCGGAATTAAATAGAAAAAGCACAATGCCGACTTAAGTACAAGAAGACTGACTCTTTTTAGTGACTATAGTTTGAACCATTGCTGTGACACTAGTTATAGATTCCGACGCTTTACTTCAGGTTTACTGTATACCTTGGACATTCTTATTGACGATGAAACACAGAAATTGCATCAGAATTAAATAGAAAAGGCACAATGTCGACTTAAGTACAAGAAGACTGACTCTTCTTACTGTCTATGTTTTGAACCATTCCTGTGACACTAGTTATAGATTCCGATGCTTCACTTCAGGTTTACTGTATCCCTTGGACCTTTTTATTGACGATGAAACACAGAAATTGCATCGGAATTAAATACAAAGGACACAATGCCGACTTAAGTACAAGAAGACTGACTCTTCCCAATGTCTATGTTTTGAACCATTCCTGTGACACTAGTTTTGGATTCCGATGCTTCACTTCAGGTTTACTGTATCCCTCTGACCTTCTTATTGACAATGAAACACAGAAATTGCATCGTAATTAAATACAAAAGCCACAATGCCGACTTAAGTACAAGAAGACTGACTCTTATTACTGTCTATGTTTTGAACCAATTCGGTGACACTAGTTATAGAGTCCGATGCTTCACTTCAGGTTTACTGTATCCCTTGGAACTTCTTATTGACGATGAATCACAGAAATTGCATCGGAATTAAATAGAAAAGGCACAATGCCGACTTAAGTACAAGAAGACAGACTCTTCTTTGTGATTATAGTTTGAACCATTGCTGTGACACTAGTTATAGATTCCGATGCTTTACTTCAGGTTTACTGTATACCTTGGACATTCTTATTGACGATGAAACACAGAAATTGCATCGGAATTAAATAAAAAAGGCATAATGTCCACTTAAGTACAAGGAGACTGACTCTTCTTACTGTCTATGTTTTGAACCATTCCTGTGACACTAGTTATAGATTCCGATGCTTCACTCCAGGTTTACTGAACCCCTTGGACCTTCTTATTGACGATGAAACACAGAAATTGCATCGGAATTAAATAGAAAAGGCACAATGCCGACTTAGGTACTAGAAGACTGACTCTTCCTACTGTCTATGTTTTGAACCAATTCTGTGACACTAGTTATAGAGTCCGATACTTCACTTCAGGTTTACTGTATCCCTTGGACCTTCTCATTGACGATGAATCACAGGAATTGCATCGGAATCAAATACAAAAGGCACAATGCCGTCTTAAGTACAAGACGACTGACCCTTCTTACTGTCTATATTTTGAACCATTCCAGTGACACTAGTTATAGATTCCGATACTTCACTTCAGGTTTGCTGTATTCCTTGGACCTTCTTATTGACGATGAAACACAGAAATTGCATCGAAATTAAATACAAAACGCACAATGCCGACTTAAGTACAAGAAGACTGACTCTTCTTACTGTCTATGTTTTGAACCATTACTGTGACACTAGTTATAGATTCCGAAGTTTCACTCCAGGTTTATTGTATCCCTTGGACCTTCTTATTGACGATGAAACACAGAAATTGCATCGGAATTAAATACAAAAGGCACAATGCCGACTTAAGGACAAGAAGACTGACTCATCTTACTGACTATGTTTTGAACCATTACTGTGACACTAGTTATAGATTCCGATGGTTCACTTCAGGTTTACTGTATACCTCTGACCTTCTTATTGACGATGAAACACAGAAATTGAATCGGAATTAAATAGAACAGGCACAATGGAGACTTAAGTACAAGAAGACTGACTCTTCTTACTGTCTATGTATCAACCATTCCTTTGACACTAGTTATAGATTCCGATGATTCACTTCAGGGTTACTGTACCCCTCAGACCTTCTTATTGACGATGAAACACAGAAATTGCATCGGAATTAAATAGAAACGGCACAATGCCGACTTAAGTACAAGAAGACTGACTCTTCTTGCTGTCTATGTTTGAAACCATTCCTGTGACACTAGTTATAGATTCCGATGCTTCACTCCAGGTTTACTGTATCCCTTGGATCTTCTTATTGACGATGAAACACAGAAATTGCATCGGAATTTAATAGAAAAAGCACAATGCCGACTTAAGTACAAGAAGACTGACTCTTTTTAGTGACTACAGTTTGAACCATTGCTGTGACACTAGTTATAGATTCCGACGCTTTACTTCAGGTTTACTGTATACCTTGGACATTCTTATTGACGATGAAACACAGAAATTGCATCAGAATTAAATAGAAAAGGCACAATGTCGACTTAAGTACAAGAAGACTGACTCTTCTTACTGTCTATGTTTTGAACCATTCCTGTGACACTAGTTATAGATTCCGATGCTTCACTTCAGGTTTACTGTATACCTTGGACCTTCTTATTGACGATGAAACACAGGAATTGCATCGGAATTAAATACAAAAGGCACAATGCCGAGTTAAGTACAAGAAGACTGACTCTTCCCAATGTCTATGTTTTGAACTATTCCTGGGACACTAGTTTTGGATTCCGATGCTTCACTTCAGGTTTACTGTATCCCTCTGACCTTCTTATTGACAATGAAACACAGAAATTGCATCGTAATTAAATACAAAAGCCACAATGCCGACTTAAGTACAAGAAGACTGACTCTTCCTACTGTCTATGTTTTGAACCAATACTGTGACACTAGTTATAGAGTCCGATGCTTCACTTCAGGTTTACTGTATCCCTTGGAACTTCTTATTGACTATGAATCACAGAAATCGCATCAGAATTAAATACAAAAGGCACAATGCCGACTTAAGGGCAGGAAGACTGACTCTTCTTACTGTCTATATTTTGAACCATTCCAGTGACACTAGTTATATATTCCGATGCTTCACTTCAGGTTTATTGAAATCCTTGGACCTTCTTATTGACGATGAAACGCAGAAATTTCATCGGAATTAAATACAAAAGGCACAATGCCGACTTAAATACAAGAAGACTGACTCATCCTACTGTCTATGTTTTGATTAAATTCTGTGACACTAGTAATAGAGTTCGATGCTTCACTTCAGGTTTACTGTATCCCTTGGACCTTCTTATTGACGATGAATCACAGGAATTGCATCGGAATTAAATACAAAAGGCACAATGCCGACTTAAGGACAAGAAGACTGACTCTTCTTACTGACTATGTTTTGAACCATTCCTGTGACACTAGTTACAGATTCCGATGCTTCACTTCAGGTTTACTGTATCCTTCTGACCTTCTTATTGACGATGAAACACAGAAATTGCATCGGAATTAAATACAAAAGCACAATGCCGACTTAAGTACAAGAAGACTGACTCTTCTTACTGTCTATTCCTTGAACCATTCCTGTAACACTAGTTATAGATTCCGATGCTTCACTCCAGGTTTACTGTATCCCTTGGACCTTCTTATTGACGTTGAAACACAGAAACTGCATCGGAATGAAATTGAAAAGACACAAATCCGACTTAAGTACAAGAAGACTGACTCTCCTTACTGATAATAGTTTGAACCATTCCTGTGACAATAGTTATAGATTCCGATGCTTCACTTCAGGTTTACTGTATCCCTTGGACCTTGTTATTGACGGTGACACACAGACATAGCATTGGAATTAAATACAAAATGCAAAATGCCAACTTTAGTACACGACGACTGACTCTCCTTATTGTCTATGTTTTGAACCATTCCTGTGACACTAGTTATAGATTCCGATGCTTCACTTCAGCTTTACCGTATCCCTCTGACCTTCTTATAGACGATGAAACACCGAAATCGCATCGGAATTAAATAGAAAACTCAGAATGCTGACTTAAGTACAAGAAGACTGACTCTTCTTACTGATTATGTTTTGTACCATTCCTGTGAAACTAGTTATAGAGTCCGATGATTCACTTTAGGTTTACTGTATCCCTTGGACATTCTCATTGACGATGAATCACAGGAATTGCATCGGAATTAAATACAAAAGGCACAATGCCGACTTAAGTACAAGAAGACTGACCCTTCTTACTGTCTATATTTTGAACCATTCCAGTGACACTAGTTATAGATTCCGATGCTTCACTTCAGGTCTGCTGTATTCCTTGGACCTTCTTATTGACGATGAAACACAGAAATTGCATCGAATTTAAATACAAAAGGCCCAATGCCGACTTAAGTACAAGAAGACAGACTCTTCTTACTGTCTATGTCTTGAACCATTACTGTGACACTAGTTATAGATTCCGAAGCTTCACTCCAGGTTTATTGTATCCTTTGGACCTTCTTGTTGACGATGAAACACAGAAATTGCATCGGAATTAAATACAAAAGGCACAATGCCTACTTAAGGGCAAGAAGACTGACTCTTCTTACTGACTATGTTTTGAACCATTCCTGTGACACTAGTTATAGATTCCGATGGTTCACTTCAGGTTTACTGTATCCCTCTGACCTTCTTATTGACGATGAAACACAGAAATTGCATCGGAAATAAATACAAAAGGCGCAATGCCGACTTAAGAACAAGAAGACTGACTCTTCTTAGTGACTATGTTTCAACCATTCCTGTGATACTAGTTATTGATTCCGATGCTTCTCTCCAGGTTTACTGTATCCCTTGGACCTTCTTATTGACGATGAAACACAGAAACTGCATCGGAATGAAATAGAAAAGGCACAATGCCGAATTAAGTACAAGAGGACTGACTTTCTTACTGATAATAGTTTGAACCATTCCGGTGACAATAGTTATAGATTCCGATGCTTCACTTCAGGTTTACTGTATCCCTTGGACCTTGTTATTGACGGTGACACACAGAAATAGCATTGGAATTATATACAAAAGGCAAAATGCCAACTATAGTATACGATGACTCACTCTTCTTACTGTCTATGTTTTGAACCATTCCTGTGACACTAGTTATAGATTCCGATGCTTCACTTCAAGTTTACTGTATCTCTCTGACCTTCTTATTAACGATGAAACACAGAAATTGCATCGGAATTAAAAAGAAAACTCACAATGCCGACTTAAGTACAAGAAGACTGACTCTTCTTACTGTCTATGTTTTGAACCATTCCTGTGACACTAGTTATAGATTCCGATGCTTCACTCCAGGTTTACTGTGACCCTTGGACCTTCTTATTGAAGATGAAACACAGAAAATGCATCGGAATTAAATAGAAAAGGCACAATGCCGACTTAAGTACAAGATGACTGACTCTTCCTACTGTTTATGTTTTGAACCATTCCTGTGACACTAGTTATAGATTCCGATGCTTCACTCCAGGTTTACTGTGACCCTTGGACCTTCTTATTGAAGATGAAACACAGAAAATGCATCGGAATTAAATAGAAAAGGCACAATGCCGACTTAAGTACAAGATGACTGACTCTTCTTACTGACTATGTTTTGAACCATTCCTGTGACACTTGTTATAGATTCCGGTGCTTCACTTCAGGTTAACTGTATCCCTCTGACCTTCATATTGACGATGATACATCGAAATTGCATCGGAATTATATAGAAAACTCACAATGCCGACTTAAGTACAAGAAGACTGACTCTTCTTACTGTCTATGATTTGAACCATTCATGTGACACTAGTTATAGATTCCAATGCTTCACTCCAGGTTTACTGTATACCTTGGACCTTCTTATTGACAATGAAACACAGAAATTGCATCGGAATTAAATACAAAAGGCACAATGCCGACTTAAGTACAAGAAGACTGACTCTTACTACTGACTATGTTTTGAACCATTCCTGTGACACTAGTTATAGTTTCCGATGCTTCACTTCAGGTTTACTGTATCCCTCTGACGTTATTGCCGATGAAGCACAGAAATTGCATCGGAATTAAATACAAAAGGCACAATGCCGACTTAAGGACATGAAGACTGACTCTTCTTACTGACTATGTTTTGAAACATTACTGTGACTCTAGTTATAGATTCCGATGCTTCACTTCAGGTTTACTGTATCCCTCTGACCTTCTTATTGACGATGAAACACAGAAATTGCATCGGAATTAAAAAGAAAACTCACAATGCCGACTTAAGTACAAGAAGACTGACTCTTCTTACTGTCTATGTTTTGAACCATTACTGTGACACTAGTTATAGATTCCGAAGTTTCACTCCAGGTTTATTGTATCCCTTGGACCTTCTTATTGACGATGAAACACAGAAATTGCGTCGGAATTAAATACAAAAGGCACAATGCCGAGTTAAGGACAAGAAGACTGACTCTTCTTACTGACTATGTTTTGAACCATTCCTGTGACACTAGTTATAGATTCCGATGGTTCACTTCAGGTTTACTGTATCCCTCTGACCTTCTTATTGACGATGAAACACAGAAATTGCATCGGAATTAAATACAAAAGTCACAATGCCGACTTAAGTACAAGAAGACTGACTCTTCTTACTGTCTATGTATCAACCATTCCTTTGACACTAGTTATAGATTCCGATGCTACACTTCAGGGTTACTGTATCCCTCAGACCTTCTTATTGACGATGAAACACAGAAATTGCATCGGAATTAAATAGAAAAGGTACAATGCCGACTTAAGTACAAGAAGACTGACTCTTCTTACTGTCAATGTTTTGAACCATTCCTGTGACACTAGTTATAGATTCCGATGCTTCACTTCAGGTTTACTGTATCCCTTGGACCTTCTTGTTGACGATGAAACACAGAAATTGCATCGGAATTAAATAGAAAAAGCACAATGCCGACTTAAGTACAAGAAGACTGACTCTTTTTAGTGACTATAGTTTGAACCATTGCTGTGACACTAGTTATAGATTCCGACGCTTTACTTCAGGTTTACTGTATACCTTGGACATTCTTATTGACGATGAAACACAGAAATTGCATCAGAATTAAATAGAAAAGGCACAATGTCGACTTAAGTACAAGAAGACTGACTCTTCTTACTGTCTATGTTTTGAACCATTCCTGTGACACTAGTTATAGATTCCGATGCTTCACTTCAGGTTTACTGTATCCCTTGGACCTTTTTATTGACGATGAAACACAGAAATTGCATCGGAATTAAATACAAAGGACACAATGCCGACTTAAGTACAAGAAGACTGACTCTTCCCAATGTCTATGTTTTGAACCATTCCTGTGACACTAGTTTTGGATTCCGATGCTTCACTTCAGGTTTACTGTATCCCTCTGACCTTCTTATTGACAATGAAACACAGAAATTGCATCGTAATTAAATACAAAAGCCACAATGCCGACTTAAGTACAAGAAGACTGACTCTTATTACTGTCTATGTTTTGAACCAATTCGGTGACACTAGTTATAGAGTCCGATGCTTCACTTCAGGTTTACTGTATCCCTTGGAACTTCTTATTGACGATGAATCACAGAAATTGCATCGGAATTAAATAGAAAAGGCACAATGCCGACTTAAGTACAAGAAGACAGACTCTTCTTTGTGATTATAGTTTGAACCATTGCTGTGACACTAGTTATAGATTCCGATGCTTTACTTCAGGTTTACTGTATACCTTGGACATTCTTATTGACGATGAAACACAGAAATTGCATCGGAATTAAATAAAAAAGGCATAATGTCCACTTAAGTACAAGGAGACTGACTCTTCTTACTGTCTATGTTTTGAACCATTCCTGTGACACTAGTTATAGATTCCGATGCTTCACTCCAGGTTTACTGAACCCCTTGGACCTTCTTATTGACGATGAAACACAGAAATTGCATCGGAATTAAATAGAAAAGGCACAATGCCGACTTAGGTACTAGAAGACTGACTCTTCCTACTGTCTATGTTTTGAACCAATTCTGTGACACTAGTTATAGAGTCCGATACTTCACTTCAGGTTTACTGTATCCCTTGGACCTTCTCATTGACGATGAATCACAGGAATTGCATCGGAATCAAATACAAAAGGCACAATGCCGTCTTAAGTACAAGACGACTGACCCTTCTTACTGTCTATATTTTGAACCATTCCAGTGACACTAGTTATAGATTCCGATACTTCACTTCAGGTTTGCTGTATTCCTTGGACCTTCTTATTGACGATGAAACACAGAAATTGCATCGAAATTAAATACAAAACGCACAATGCCGACTTAAGTACAAGAAGACTGACTCTTCTTACTGTCTATGTTTTGAACCATTACTGTGACACTAGTTATAGATTCCGAAGTTTCACTCCAGGTTTATTGTATCCCTTGGACCTTCTTATTGACGATGAAACACAGAAATTGCATCGGAATTAAATACAAAAGGCACAATGCCGACTTAAGGACAAGAAGACTGACTCATCTTACTGACTATGTTTTGAACCATTCCTGTGACACTAGTTATAGATTCCGATGGTTCACTTCAGGTTTACTGTATACCTCTGACCTTCTTATTGACGATGAAACACAGAAATTGAATCGGAATTAAATAGAACAGGCACAATGGAGACTTAAGTACAAGAAGACTGACTCTTCTTACTGTCTATGTATCAACCATTCCTTTGACACTAGTTATAGATTCCGATGATTCACTTCAGGGTTACTGTACCCCTCAGACCTTCTTATTGACGATGAAACACAGAAATTGCATCGGAATTAAATAGAAACGGCACAATGCCGACTTAAGTACAAGAAGACTGACTCTTCTTGCTGTCTATGTTTGAAACCATTCCTGTGACACTAGTTATAGATTCCGATGCTTCACTCCAGGTTTACTGTATCCCTTGGATCTTCTTATTGACGATGAAACACAGAAATTGCATCGGAATTTAATAGAAAAAGCACAATGCCGACTTAAGTACAAGAAGACTGACTCTTTTTAGTGACTACAGTTTGAACCATTGCTGTGACACTAGTTATAGATTCCGACGCTTTACTTCAGGTTTACTGTATACCTTGGACATTCTTATTGACGATGAAACACAGAAATTGCATCAGAATTAAATAGAAAAGGCACAATGTCGACTTAAGTACAAGAAGACTGACTCTTCTTACTGTCTATGTTTTGAACCATTCCTGTGACACTAGTTATAGATTCCGATGCTTCACTTCAGGTTTACTGTATACCTTGGACCTTCTTATTGACGATGAAACACAGAAATTGCATCGGAATTAAATACAAAAGGCACAATGCCGAGTTAAGTACAAGAAGACTGACTCTTCCCAATGTCTATGTTTTGAACTATTCCTGGGACACTAGTTTTGGATTCCGATGCTTCACTTCAGGTTTACTGTATCCCTCTGACCTTCTTATTGACAATGAAACACAGAAATTGCATCGTAATTAAATACAAAAGCCACAATGCCGACTTAAGTACAAGAAGACTGACTCTTCCTACTGTCTATGTTTTGAACCAATACTGTGACACTAGTTATAGAGTCCGATGCTTCACTTCAGGTTTACTGTATCCCTTGGAACTTCTTATTGACTATGAATCACAGAAATCGCATCAGAATTAAATACAAAAGGCACAATGCCGACTTAAGGGCAGGAAGACTGACTCTTCTTACTGTCTATATTTTGAACCATTCCAGTGACACTAGTTATATATTCCGATGCTTCACTTCAGGTTTATTGAAATCCTTGGACCTTCTTATTGACGATGAAACGCAGAAATTTCATCGGAATTAAATACAAAAGGCACAATGCCGACTTAAATACAAGAAGACTGACTCATCCTACTGTCTATGTTTTGATTAAATTCTGTGACACTAGTAATAGAGTTCGATGCTTCACTTCAGGTTTACTGTATCCCTTGGACCTTCTTATTGACGATGAATCACAGGAATTGCATCGGAATTAAATACAAAAGGCACAATGCCGACTTAAGGACAAGAAGACTGACTCTTCTTACTGACTATGTTTTGAACCATTCCTGTGACACTAGTTACAGATTCCGATGCTTCACTTCAGGTTTACTGTATCCTTCTGACCTTCTTATTGACGATGAAACACAGAAATTGCATCGGAATTAAATACAAAAGCACAATGCCGACTTAAGTACAAGAAGACTGACTCTTCTTACTGTCTATTCCTTGAACCATTCCTGTAACACTAGTTATAGATTCCGATGCTTCACTCCAGGTTTACTGTATCCCTTGGACCTTCTTATTGACGTTGAAACACAGAAACTGCATCGGAATGAAATTGAAAAGACACAAATCCGACTTAAGTACAAGAAGACTGACTCTCCTTACTGATAATAGTTTGAACCATTCCTGTGACAATAGTTATAGATTCCGATGCTTCACTTCAGGTTTACTGTATCCCTTGGACCTTGTTATTGACGGTGACACACAGACATAGCATTGGAATTAAATACAAAATGCAAAATGCCAACTTTAGTACACGACGACTGACTCTCCTTATTGTCTATGTTTTGAACCATTCCTGTGACACTAGTTATAGATTCCGATGCTTCACTTCAGCTTTACCGTATCCCTCTGACCTTCTTATAGACGATGAAACACCGAAATCGCATCGGAATTAAATAGAAAACTCAGAATGCTGACTTAAGTACAAGAAGACTGACTCTTCTTACTGATTATGTTTTGTACCATTCCTGTGAAACTAGTTATAGAGTCCGATGATTCACTTTAGGTTTACTGTATCCCTTGGACATTCTCATTGACGATGAATCACAGGAATTGCATCGGAATTAAATACAAAAGGCACAATGCCGACTTAAGTACAAGAAGACTGACCCTTCTTACTGTCTATATTTTGAACCATTCCAGTGACACTAGTTATAGATTCCGATGCTTCACTTCAGGTCTGCTGTATTCCTTGGACCTTCTTATTGACGATGAAACACAGAAATTGCATCGAATTTAAATACAAAAGGCCCAATGCCGACTTAAGTACAAGAAGACAGACTCTTCTTACTGTCTATGTCTTGAACCATTACTGTGACACTAGTTATAGATTCCGAAGCTTCACTCCAGGTTTATTGTATCCTTTGGACCTTCTTGTTGACGATGAAACACAGAAATTGCATCGGAATTAAATACAAAAGGCACAATGCCTACTTAAGGGCAAGAAGACTGACTCTTCTTACTGACTATGTTTTGAACCATTCCTGTGACACTAGTTATAGATTCCGATGGTTCACTTCAGGTTTACTGTATCCCTCTGACCTTCTTATTGACGATGAAACACAGAAATTGCATCGGAAATAAATACAAAAGGCGCAATGCCGACTTAAGAACAAGAAGACTGACTCTTCTTAGTGACTATGTTTCAACCATTCCTGTGATACTAGTTATTGATTCCGATGCTTCTCTCCAGGTTTACTGTATCCCTTGGACCTTCTTATTGACGATGAAACACAGAAACTGCATCGGAATGAAATAGAAAAGGCACAATGCCGAATTAAGTACAAGAGGACTGACTTTCTTACTGATAATAGTTTGAACCATTCCGGTGACAATAGTTATAGATTCCGATGCTTCACTTCAGGTTTACTGTATCCCTTGGACCTTGTTATTGACGGTGACACACAGAAATAGCATTGGAATTATATACAAAAGGCAAAATGCCAACTATAGTATACGATGACTCACTCTTCTTACTGTCTATGTTTTGAACCATTCCTGTGACACTAGTTATAGATTCCGATGCTTCACTTCAAGTTTACTGTATCTCTCTGACCTTCTTATTAACGATGAAACACAGAAATTGCATCGGAATTAAAAAGAAAACTCACAATGCCGACTTAAGTACAAGAAGACTGACTCTTCTTACTGTCTATGTTTTGAACCATTCCTGTGACACTAGTTATAGATTCCGATGCTTCACTCCAGGTTTACTGTGACCCTTGGACCTTCTTATTGAAGATGAAACACAGAAAATGCATCGGAATTAAATAGAAAAGGCACAATGCCGACTTAAGTACAAGATGACTGACTCTTCCTACTGTTTATGTTTTGAACCATTCCTGTGACACTAGTTATAGATTCCGATGCTTCACTCCAGGTTTACTGTGACCCTTGGACCTTCTTATTGAAGATGAAACACAGAAAATGCATCGGAATTAAATAGAAAAGGCACAATGCCGACTTAAGTACAAGATGACTGACTCTTCTTACTGACTATGTTTTGAACCATTCCTGTGACACTTGTTATAGATTCCGGTGCTTCACTTCAGGTTAACTGTATCCCTCTGACCTTCATATTGACGATGATACATCGAAATTGCATCGGAATTATATAGAAAACTCACAATGCCGACTTAAGTACAAGAAGACTGACTCTTCTTACTGTCTATGATTTGAACCATTCATGTGACACTAGTTATAGATTCCAATGCTTCACTCCAGGTTTACTGTATACCTTGGACCTTCTTATTGACAATGAAACACAGAAATTGCATCGGAATTAAATACAAAAGGCACAATGCCGACTTAAGTACAAGAAGACTGACTCTTACTACTGACTATGTTTTGAACCATTCCTGTGACACTAGTTATAGTTTCCGATGCTTCACTTCAGGTTTACTGTATCCCTCTGACGTTATTGCCGATGAAGCACAGAAATTGCATCGGAATTAAATACAAAAGGCACAATGCCGACTTAAGGACATGAAGACTGACTCTTCTTACTGACTATGTTTTGAAACATTACTGTGACTCTAGTTATAGATTCCGATGCTTCACTTCAGGTTTACTGTATCCCTCTGACCTTCTTATTGACGATGAAACACAGAAATTGCATCGGAATTAAATACAAGAGGCGCAATGCCGACTTAAGTACAAGAAGACTGACTCTTCTTACTGTCTATGTTTCAACCATTCCTGTGATACTAGTTATTGATTCCGATGCTTCACTCCAGGTTTACTGTATCCCTTGGACCTTCTTATTGACGATGAAACACAGAAACTGCGTCGGAATGAAATAGAAATGGCACAATGCCGAATTAAGTACAAGAGGACTGACTTTCTTACTGATAATAGTTTGAACCATTCCGGTGACAATAGTTATAGATTCCGATGCTTCACTTCAGGTTTACTGTAATCCTTGGACCTTGTTATTGACGGTGACACACAGAAATAGCATTGGAATTAAATACAAAAGGCAAAATGCCAACTTTAGTACTCGAAGAATGACTCTTCTTACTGTCTATGTTTTGTACCATTCCTGTGACACTAGTTATAGATTCCGATGCTTCACTTCAAGTTTACTGTATCCCTCTGACCTTCTTATTAACGATGAAACACAGAAATTGCATCGGAATTAAAAAGAAAACTCACAATGCCGACTTAAGTACAAGAAGACTGACTCTTCTTACTGTCTATGTTTTGAACCATTCCTGTGACACTAGATATAGATTCCGATTCTTCACTCCCGCTCTACTGTATCCCTTGGACATTCTTATTGACGATGAAACACAGAAATTGCATCGGAATTAAATAGAAAAGGCACAAGGCCAACTTAAGTACAAGAAGACTGATTCTTCTTAGTCATTATAGTTTGAACCATTGCTGTGACACTAGTTATAGATTGCGATGCTTTACTTAAGGTTTACTGTATACCTTGGACCTTCGTATTGACGATGAAACACAGAAATTCCATCGGAATTAAAGACAAAAGGCACAATGCCGACTTAAGTACAAGAAGACTGACTCTTCCCACTGTCTATGTTTTGAACCATTCCTGTGACACTAGTTTTGGATTCCGATGCTTCACTTCAGGTTTACTGTATCCCTCTGACCTTCTTATTGACAATGAATCACAGAAATTACATCGGAATTAAATACAAAAGGCACAATGCCGACATAAGTACAAGAAGACTGACTCTTCCTACTGTCTATGTTTTGAACCATTCCTGTGACACTAGTTATAGATTCCGATGCTTCGCTTCAGGTTTACTGTATCCCTTTGACTTTATTGCCGATGAAACACAGAAATTGCATCGGAAGTAAATACAAAAGGCACAATGCCGACTAAAGGACAAGAAGACTGACTCTTCTTACTGACTATGCTTTGAACCATTCCTGTGACTCTAGTTATAGATTCCGATGCTTCACTTCAGGTTTACTGTATCCCTCTGACCTTCTTATTTACGATGAAACACAGAAATTGCATCGTAATTAAATACAAAAGCCACAATGCCGACTTAAGTACAAGAAGACTGACTCTTCTTACTGTCTAGGATTTGAACCATTCCTGTGACACTAGTTATAGATTCCGATGCTTCACTTCAGGTTTACTGTTTCCCTTGGACCTTCTTATTGACGATGAAACACAGAAATTGCATCGGAATTAAATACAAAAGGCACAATGCCGACTTAAGTACAAGAAGACTGACTCTTCCTACTGTCTATGCTTTGAACCAATTCTGTGACACTAGTTATAGAGTCCAATGCTTCACTTCAGGTTTACTGTATCCCTTGAAACTTCTTATTGACGATGAATTACAGAAATTGCATCGGAATTAAATACAAAAGGCACAATGCCGACTTAAGGACAAGAAGACTGACTCTTCTTACTGTCTATATTTTGAACCATTCCAGTGACACTAGTTATATATTCCGATGCTTCACTTCAGGTTTATTGAATTCCTTGGACCTTCTTATTGACGATGAAACGCGGAAATTTCATCGGAATTAAATACAAAAGGCACAATGCCGACTCAAGTACAAGAAGACTGACTCTTCCTACTGTCTATGTTTTGAACCAATTCTGTGACACTAGTAATAGAGTCCGATGCTTCACTACAGGTTTACTGTATCCCTTGGACCTTCTTATTGACGATGTATCACAGGAATTGCATCGGAATTAAATACAAAAGGCACAATGCCGAATTAAGTACAAGAAGACTGACTCTTCTTACTGTCTATACTTTGAACCATTCCAGTGACACTAGTTATAGATTCCGATGCCTTACTCCAGGTTTACTGTAACCCTTGGACATTCTTATTGACGATGAAACACAGAAATTGCATCGGAATTAAATAGAAAAGGCACAATGCCGACTTAGGTACAAGAAGACTGACTCTTCTTACTGACTATGTTTTGTACCATTCCTGTGGCACTAGTTATAGATTCCGATGCTTCACTTCAGGTTTACTGTATACCGTGTACCTTCTTTTGACGATGAAACACAGAAATTGCATCGGAATTAAATACAAAAGGCACAATGCCGACTGAAGTACAAGAAGACTGACTCTTGTTACTGTCTATATTTTGAACCATTCCAGTGACACTAGTTATAGATTCTGATGCTTCACTTCAGGTTTGCTGTATTCCTTGGACCTTCTTATTGACGATGAAACACAGAAATTGCATCGAAATTAAATACAAAAGGCACAATGCCGACTGAAGTACAAGAAGACTGACTCTTCTTACTGTCTATGATTTGAACCATTACTGTGACACTAGTTATAGAATCCGAAGCATCACTCAAGGTTTATTGTATCCTTTCGACCTTCTTGTTGACGATGAAACACAGAAATTGCATCGGAATTAAAAACAAAAGGCACAATGCCGACTTAAGTACAAGAAGACTGACTCTTCTTACTGTCTATGTATCAACCATTCCTGTGACACTAGTTATATATTCCGATGCTTCACTTCAGGGTCACTGCATCCCTCTGACCTTCTTATTGACGATGAAACACAGAAATTGCATCGGAATCAAATACAAAAGGCACAATGCTGACTTAAGTACAAGAAGACTGTCTCTTCTTACTGTCTATTTTTTGAACCATTCCTGTGACACTAGTTATAGATTCCGATGCTTCACTCCAGGTTTACTGTATACCTTGGACCTTCTTATTGACGATGAAACACAGAAACTGCATCGGAATGAAATAGAAAAAGCACAATGCCGACTTAAGTACAAGAAGACTGACTCTTCTTACTGTCTATGATTTGAACCATTCGTGTGACACTAGTTATAGTTTCCGATGCTTCACTCCAGGTTTGCTGTATACCTTGGACATTCTTATTGACGATGAAACACAGAAATTGCATCGGAATTAAATAGAAAAGGCTCAATGTCGACTTAAGTACAAGAAGACTGACTCTTCTTCCTGTCTATGTTTTGAACCATTCCTGTGACACTAGTTATAGATTCCGATGCTTTACTCCAGGTTTGCTGTAACCCTTGGACCTTCTTATTGACGATGAAACACAGAAATTGCATCGGAATTAAATACAAAAGGCACAATGCCGACTTAAGTACAACAAGACTGACTCTTCCTACTGTCTATGTTTTGAACCATTCCTGTGACAATAGTTATAGATACCGATGCTTCACTCCAGGTTTACTGTGACCCTTGGACCTTCTTATTGACGATGAAACACAGAAATTGCATCGGAATTAAATAGAAAAGGCACAATGCCGACTTAAGTACAAATTGACTGACTCTTCTTACTGACTATGTTTTGAACCATTCCTGTGACGCTAGTTATAGATTCCGATGCTTCACTTCAGGTTTACCGTATCCCTCTGACCTTATTGCCGATGAAACACAGAAATTGCATCGGAATTAAATACAATAGGCACAATGCCGACTTAATGGACATGAAGACTGACTCTTCTTACTGACTATGTTTTGAAACATTCCTGTGACACTAGTTATAGATTCCGATGCTTCACTTCAGGTTTACTGTATTCCTTGGATCTTCTTATTGACGATGAATCACAGGAATTGCATCGGAATTAAACACAAAATGCACAATGCCGACTTAAGTACAAGAAGTCTGACTCTTTTTACTGTCTATATTTTTAACCATTCCAGTGACACTAGTTATAGATTCCGATGCTTTACTTCAGGTTTACTGTATTCCTTGGACTTTCTTATTGACGATGAAACTCAGAAATTGCATCGAAATTAAATACAAAAGGCACAATGCTGACTTAAGGACATGAAGACTGACTCTTCTTACTGTCTATGTTTTGAACCATTCCTGTGACACTAGTTATAGATTCCGATGCTTCACTCCAGGTTTTCTGTATCCATTGGACATTCTTCTTGACGATGAAACACAGAAATTGCATTGGAATTAAATACAAAAGGCACAATGCCGGCTTAAGTACAAGAAGACTGTCTCTGCCTACTGTCTATGTTTTGAACAGTTCCTGTGACACTAGATTTGGATTCCGATGCTTCACTTCAGGTTTACTGTATCCCTCTAACCTTCTTATTGACAATGAAACACAGAAATTGCATCGGAATTAAATAGAAAAGGCACAATGCCGACTTAAGTACAAGAAGACGGACTCCTCTTACTGTCTATGAATTGAACCATTCCATTGACACTAGTTATAGATTCCGATGCTTCACTCCAGTTCTACTGTATCCCTTGGACCTTCTTATAGATGATGAAACACAGAAATTGCATCGGAATTAAATAGAAAAGGCACAATGCCGACTTAAGTACAAGAAGACTGACTCTTCTTACTGACTATGTTTTGAACCATTCCTGTGACACTAGTTATAGATTCCGATGCTTCAATTCAGGTTTACTGTATCCCTCTGACCTTCTTATTGATGATGAAACACAGAAATTGCATCGGAATCAAAAAAGAAAAGGCACAATGCCGACTTAAGTACAAGAAGACTGACTCTTCTTACTGTCTATGTTTTGAACCATTCCTGTGACACTAGTTATAGATTCCGATGCTTCACTCCAGGTTTTCTGTATCCATTGGACATTCTTCTTGACGATGAAACACAGAAATTGCATCGGAATTAAATAGAAAAGGCACAATGCCGACTTAAGTACGAGAAGACTGACTCTTTTTAGTGACTATAGTTTTAACCATTGCTGTGACAATAGTTATAGATTCCGACGCTTTACTTCAGGTTTATTGTATACCTTGGTCATTCTTATTGACGATGAAACACAGAAATTGCATCAGAATTAAATAGAAAAGGCACAATTTCGAATTAAGTACAAGAAGACTGATTCTTTTTACTGTCTATGTTTTGAACCATTCCTGTGACACTACTTATAGATTCCGATGCTTCACTTCAGGTTTACTGTATACCTTGGACCTTCTTATTGACGATGAAACACAGAAATTGCATCGGAATGAAAGACAAAAGGCACAATGCCGACTTAAGTACAAGAAGACTGACTCTTCCCAATGTCTATGTTTTGAACCATTCCTGTGACTCACTTCTTATTGACGTTGAAACACAGAAATTGCATCGTAATTAAATACAAAAGCCACAATGCCGCCTTAAGTACAAGAAGACTGACTCTTCTTACTGTCCATGATTTGAACCATTCCTGTGACACTAGTTACAGATTCCGATGCTTCACTTCAGGTTTACTGTTCCCTTGGACCTTCTTATTGACGATGAAACACAGAAATTGCATCGGAATTAAATACAAAAGGCACAATGCCGACTTAAGTACAAGAAGACTGACTCTTCCTACTGTCTATGTTTTGACCAATTCTGTGACACTATTTATAGAGTCCGATGCTTCACTTCAGGTTTACTGTATCCCTTGGAACTTCTTATTGACGATGAAACACAGAAATTGCATCGGAATTAAATACAAAAGGCACAATGCCGACTTAAGGACAAGAAGAGTGACTCTTCTTACTGTCTATATTTTGAACCACTAGTTATATATTCCGATGCTTCACTTCAGGGTTATTGGAATCCTTGGACCTTCTTATTGACGATGAAACGCAGAAATTTCATCGGAATTAAATACAAAAGGCACAATGCCGACTTAAGTACAAGAAGACTGACTCTTCTTACTGTCTATGTATCAACCATTCCTTTGACACTAGTCATAGATTCCGATGCTTCACTTCAGGGTTACTGTATCCCTCTGACCTTCTTATTGACGATGAAACACCGAAATTGCATCGGAATTAAATAGAAAAGGCACAATGCCGACTTAAGTACAAGAAGACTGACTCTTCTTTCTGTCTATGTTTTGAACCATTCCAGTGACACTAGTTATAGATTCCGATGCTTTACTTCAGGTTTACTGTATTCCTTGGACTTTCTTATTGACGATGAAACTCAGAAATTGCATCGAAATTAAATACAAAAGGCACAATGCTGACTTAAGGACATGAAGACTGACTCTTCTTACTGTCTACGTTTTGAACCATTCCTGTGACACTAGTTATAGATTCCGATGCTTCACTTCAGGTATACTGTATCCCTCTGACCTTCCTATTGAGGATGAAACACCGAAATTGCATCGGAATTAAATAGAAAACTCACAATGCCGACTCAAGTACAAGAAGACTGACTCTCCTTACCGTCTATGTTTTGAACCATTCCTGTGACACTAGTTATAGATTCCGATGCTTCACTCCAGGTTTACTGTATACCTTGGACCATCTTATTGACGATGAAACACAGAAATTGCATTGGAATTAAATAGAAAAGGCACAATGCCGACTTAAGTAAAAGAAGACTGACTCATCTTAGTGATTATAGTTTGAACCATTGCTGTGACACTAGTTACAGATTCCGACGCTTTACTTCAGGTTTACTGTATACCTTGGACATTCTTATTGACGTTGAAACACAGAAATTGCATCGGAATTAAATAGAAAAGGCACAATGTCGACTTAAGTCAAGAAGACTGACTCTTCTTACTGTCTATGTTTGAACCATTCCTGTGACACTAGTTATAGATTCCGATGCTTCACTCCAGGTTTACTGTAACCCTTGGACCTTCTTATTGACGATGAAACACAGAAATTGCATTGGAATTAAATACAAAAGGCACAATGCCGGCTTAAGTACAAGAAGACTGTCTCTGCCTACTGTCTATGTTTTGAACAGTTCCTGTGACACTAGATTTGGATTCCGATGCTTCACTTCAGGTTTACTGTATCCCTCTAACCTTCTTATTGACAATGAAACACAGAAATTGCATCGGAATTAAATAGAAAAGGCACAATGCCGACTTAAGTACAAGAAGACGGACTCCTCTTACTGTCTATGAATTGAACCATTCCATTGACACTAGTTATAGATTCCGATGCTTCACTCCAGTTCTACTGTATCCCTTGGACCTTCTTATAGATGATGAAACACAGAAATTGCATCGGAATTAAATAGAAAAGGCACAATGCCGACTTAAGTACAAGAAGACTGACTCTTCTTACTGACTATGTTTTGAACCATTCCTGTGACACTAGTTATAGATTCCGATGCTTCAATTCAGGTTTACTGTATCCCTCTGACCTTCTTATTGATGATGAAACACAGAAATTGCATCGGAATCAAATAGAAAAGGCACAATGCCGACTTAAGTACAAGAAGACTGACTCTTCTTACTGTCTATGTTATGAACCATTCCTGTGACACTAGTTATAGATTCCGATGCTTCACTCCAGGTTTTCTGTATCCATTGGACATTCTTCTTGACGATGAAACACAGAAATTGCATCGGAATTAAATAGAAAAGGCACAATGCCGACTTAAGTACGAGAAGACTGACTCTTTTTAGTGACTATAGTTTGAACCATTGCTGTGACAATAGTTATAGATTCCGACGCTTTACTTCAGGTTTATTGTATACCTTGGTCACTCTTATTGACGATGAAACACAGAAATTGCATCAGAATTAAATAGAAAAGGCACAATTTCGAATTAAGTACAAGAAGACTGATTCTTTTTACTGTCTATGTTTTGAACCATTCCTGTGACACTAGTTATAGATTCCGATGCTTCACTTCAGGTTTACTGTATACCTTGGACCTTCGTATATACGATGAAACACAGAAATTGCATCGGAATTAAAGACAAAAGGCACAATGCCGACTTAAGTACAAGAAGACTGACTCTTCCCAATGTCTATGTTTTGAACCATTCCTGTGACTCACTTCTTATTGACGTTGAAACACAGAAATTGCATCGTAATTAAATACAAAAGCCACAATGCCGCCTTAAGTACAAGAAGACTGACTCTTCTTACTGTCCATGATTTGAACCATTCCTGTGACACTAGTTACAGATTCCGATGCTTCACTTCAGGTTTACTGTTCCCTTGGACCTTCTTATTGACGATGAAACACAGAAATTGCATCGGAATTAAATACAAAAGGCACAATGCCGACTTAAGTACAAGAAGACTGACTCTTCCTACTGTCTATGTTTTGACCAATTCTGTGACACTAGTTATAGAGTCCGATGCTTCACTTCAGGTTTACTGTATCCCTTGGAACTTCTTATTGACGATGAAACACAGAAATTGCATCGGAATTAAATACAAAAGGCACAATGCCGACTTAAGGTCAAGAAGAGTGACTCTTCTTACTGTCTATATTTTGAACCACTAGTTATATATTCCGATGCTTCACTTCAGGGTTATTGGAATCCTTGGACCTTCTTATTGACGATGAAACGCAGAAATTTCATCGGAATTAAATACAAAAGGCACAATGCCGACTTAAGTACAAGAAGACTGACTCTTCTTACTGCCTATGTATCAACCATTCCTTTGACACTAGTCATAGATTCCGATGCTTCACTTCAGGGTTACTGTATCCCTCTGACCTTCTTATTGACGATGAAACACCGAAATTGCATCGGAATTAAATAGAAAAGGCACAATGCCGACTTAAGTACAAGAAGACTGACTCTTCTTTCTGTCTATGTTTTGAACCATTCCTGTGACACTAGTTATAGATTCCGACGCTTCACTCCAGGTTTACTGTATCCCATAGACCTCCTTATTGACGATGAAATACAGAAAATGCATCGAAATTAAATAGAAAAAGCACAATGCCGACTTAAGTACGAGAAGACTGACTATTTTTAGTGACTATAGTTTGAACTATTGCTGTGACACTAGTTATAGATTCCGACGCTTTACTTCAGGTTTACTGTATACCTTGGACATTCTTATTGACGATGAAACACAGAAATTGCATCAGAATTAAATAGAAAAGGCACAATGTCGACTTAAGTACAAGAAGACTGACTCTTTCCAATGTCTATGTTTTGAACCATTCCTGTGACACTAGTTTTGGATTGCGATGCTTCACTTCAGGTTTACTGTATCCCTCTGACTTTATTGCCGATGAAACACAGAAACTGCATCGGAAGTAAATACAAAAGGCACAATGCCGACTTAAGGACAAGAAGACTGACTCTTCTTACTGACTATGTTTTGAACCATTCCTGTGACTCTAGTTATAGATTCCGATGCTTCACTTCTGGTTTACTGTATCCCTCTGACCTTCTGATTGACGATGAAACACAGAAATTGCATCGTAATTAAATACAAAAGCCACAATGCCGTCTTAAGTACAAGAAGACTGACTCTTCTTACTGTCTATGATTTGAACCATTCCTGTGACACTAGTTATAGATTCCGATGCTACACTTCAGGTTTACTGTTCCCTTGGACCTTCTTATTGACGGTGACACACAGAAATAACATTGGAACTTAATACAAAAGGCACAATGCCGACTTAAGTACACGACGACTGACCGTTCTTATTGTCTATGTTTTGAACCTTTCCTGTGACACTAGTTATAGATTCCGATGCTTCACTTCAGGTTTACTGTATCCCTCTGTCCTTCTTATAGACGATGAAACACCGAAATTGCATCGGAATTAAATAGAAAACTCACAATGCTGATTTAAGTACAAGAAGACTGACTCTTCTTACTGTCTATGTTTTGAACCATTGCTGTGAGACTAGATTCCCATACTTCACTCCAGGTTTACTGTAACCCTTTTACCTTCTTATTGACGATGAAACACAGAAATTGCATCGGAATTAAATAGAAAATGCTCAATGCCGACTTAAGTACAAGAAGACTGACTCTTCTTACTGACTATGTTTTGTACCATTCCTGTGACACTAGTTATAGATTCCTATGCTTCAGTTCAGGTTTAAAGTATACCTTGTACCTTCTTATTGACGATGAAACACACAAATTGCATCGGAATTAAATACAAAAGGCACAATGCCGACTTAAGTACTAGAAGACTGACTCTTCCTACTGTCTATGTTTTGAACCAATTCTGTGACACTAGTTATAGAGTCCGATGCTTCACTTCAGGTTTACTGTATCCGTTGGACCTTCTCATTGACGATGAATCACAGGAATTGCTTCGGAATTAAATACAAAAGGCACAATGCCGTCTTAGGTACAAGACGACTGACTCTTCATACTGTCTATGTTTTGAACCATTCCAGTGACACTAGTTATAGATTCCGATGCTTCACTTCAGGTTTGCTGTATTCCTTGGACCTTCTTATTGACGATGAGACACAGAAATTGCATCGAAATTAAACACAAAAGGCACAATGCCGACTTAAGTACAAGAAGACTGACTCTTCTTACTGTCTATGTTTTGAACCATTACTGTGACACTAGTTATAGATTCCGAAGTTTCACTCCAGGTTTACTGTATCATTCTGACCTTCTTATTGACGATGAAACACAGAAATTGCATCGGAATTCAATAGAAAAAGCACAATGCCGTCTTAAGTACAAGAAGACTGACTCTTTTTAGTGACTATAGTTTGAACCATTGCTGTGACACTAGTTATAGATTCCGACGCTTTACTTCAGGTTTACTGTATACCTTGGACATTCTTATTGACGATGAAACACAGAAATTGCATCAGAATTAAATAGAAAAGGCACAATGTCGACTTAAGTACAAGAAGACTGACTCTTCTTACTGTCTATGTTTTGAACCATTCCTGTGACATTAGTTATAGATTCCGATGCTTCACTTCAGGTTTACTGTATACCTTGGACATTCTTATTGACGATGAGACACAGAAATTGCATCGGAATTAAATACAAAAGGCACAATGCCGACTTAAGTACAAGAAGACTGACTCTTCCCAATGTCTATGTCTTGAACCATTCCTGTGACACTAGTTTTGGATTCCGATGCTTCACTTCAGGTTTACTGTATCCCTCTGACTTTCTTATTGACAATGAAACACAGAAATTGCATCGTAATTAAATACAAAAGCCACAATGCCGACTTAAGTACAAGAAGACTGACTCTTCCTACTGTCTATGTTTTGAACCAATTCTGTGACACTAGTTATAGAGTCCGATGCTTCACTTCAGGTTTACTGTATCCCTTGGAACTTCTTATTGACGATGAATCACAGAAATTGCATCGGAATTAAATAGAAAAGGCACAATGCCGACTTAAGTACAAGAAGACAGACTCTTCTTTGTGATTATAGTTTGAACCATTGCTGTGACACTAGTTATAGATTCCGATGCTTTACTTCAGGTTTACTGTATACCTTGGACATTCTTATTGACGATGAAACACAGAAATTGCATCGGAATTAAATAAAAAAGGCATAATGTCGACTTAAGTACAAGGAGACTGACTCTTCTTACGGTCTATGTTTTGAACCATTCCTGTGACACTAGTTATAGATTCCGATGGTTCACTTCAGGTTTACTGTATACCTCTGACCTTCTTATTGACGATGAAACACAGAAATTGCATCGGAATTAAATACAAAAGTCACAATGCCGACTTAAGTACAAGAAGACTGACTCTTCTTACTGTCTATGTATCAACCATTCCTTTGACACTAGTTATAGATTCCGATGATTCACTTCAGGGTTACTGTATCACTCAGACCTTCTTGTTGACGATGAAACACAGAAATTGCATCGGAATTAAATAGAAAAGACACAATGCCGACTTAAGTACAAGAAGACTGACTCTTCTTGCTGTCTATGTTTGAAACCAATCCTGTGACACTAGTTATAGATTCCGATGCTTCACTCCAGGTTTACTGTATCCCTTGGACCTTCTTATTGACGATGAAACACAGAAATTGCATCGGAATTAAATAGAAAAAGCACAATGCCGACTTAAGTACAAGAAGACTGACTCTTTTTAGTGACTATAGTTTGAACCATTGCTGTGACACTAGTTATAGATTCCGACGCTTTACTTCAGGTTTACTGTATACCATGGACATTCTTATTGACGATGAAACACAGAAATTGCATCAGAATTAAATAGAAAAGGCACAATGTCGACGTAAGTACAAGAAGACTGACTCTTCTTACTGTCTATGTTTTGAACCATTCCTGTGACACTAGTTATAGATTCCGATGCTTCACTTCAGGTTTACTGTATACCTTGGACCTTCTTATTGACGAAGAAAAACAGAAATTGCATCGGAATTAAATACAAAAGGCACAATGCCGAGTTAAGTACAAGAAGACTGACTCTTCCCAATGTCTATGTTTTGAACCATTCCTGCGACACTAGTTTTGGATTCCGATGCTACACTTGAGGTTTACTGTATCCCTCTGACCTTCTTATTGACAATGAAACACAGAAATTGCATCGTAATTAAATACAAAAGCCACAATGCCGACTTAAGGACAAGAAGACTGACTCTTCTTACTGACTATGTTTTGAACCATTCCTGTGACACTAGTTACAGATTCCGATGCTTCACTTCAGGTTTACTGTATCCTTCTGACCTTCTTATTGACGATGAAACACAGAAATTGCATCGCAATTAAATACAAAAGCACAATGCCGACTTAAGTACAAGAAGACTGACTCTTGTTACTGTCTATTCTTTGAACAATTCCTGTAACACTAGTTATAGATTCCGATGCTTCACTCCAGGTTTACTGTATCCCTTGGACCTTCTTATTGACGCTGAAACACAGAAACTGCATCGGAATGAAATTGAAAAGACACAATGCCGACTTAAGTACAAGAAGACTGACTCTTCTTACTGATAATAGTTTGAACCATTCCTGTGACAATAGTTATAGATTCCGATGCTTCACTTCAGGTTTACTGTATCCCTTGGACCTTGTTATTGACGGTGACACACAGAAATAGCATTGGAATTAAATACAAAATGCAAAATGCCAACTTTAGTACACGACGACTGACTCTCCTTATTGTCTATGCTTTGAACCATTCCTGTGACACTAGTTATAGATTCCGACGCTTCACTTCAGCTTTACCGTATCCCTCTGACCTTCTTATAGACGATGAAACACCGAAATTGCATCGGAATTAAATAGAAAACTCACAATGCTGATTTAAGTACAAGAAGACTGACTCTTCTTACTGTCTATGATTTGAACCATTGCTCTGAGACTAGTTATAGATTCCCATACTTCACTCCAGGTTTACTGTAACCCTTGGACCTTCTTATTGACGATGAAACACAGAAATTGCATCGGAATTAAATAGAAAATGCACAATGCCGACTTAAGTACAAGAAGACTGACTCTTCTTACTGACTATGTTTTGTACCATTCCTGTGACACTAGTTATAGATTCCTATGCTTCACATCAGGTTTACAGTATACCTTGTACCTTCTTATTGACGATGAAACACAGAAATTGCATCGGAATTAAATACAAAAGGCACAATGCCGACTTAAGTACTAGAAGACTGACTCTTCCTACTGTCTATGTTTTGAACCAATTCTGTGACACTAGTTATAGAGTCCGATGCTTCACTTCAGGTTTACTGTATCCCTTGGACCTTCTCATTGACGATGAATCACAGGAATTGCTTCGGAATTAAATACAAAAGGCACAATGCCGAGTTAAGGACAAGAAGACTGACTCTTCTTACTGACTATGTTTTGAACCATTCCTGTGACACTAGTTATACATTCCGATGGTTCACTTCAGGTTTACTGTATCATTCTGACCTTCTTATTGACGATGAAACACAGAAATTGCATCGGAATTAAATAAAAAAGTCACAATGCCGACTTAAGTACAAGAAGACTGACTCTTCTTACTGTCTATGTATCAACCATACCTTTGACACTAGTTATAGATTCCGATGCTACACTTCAGGGTTACTGTATCCCTCAGACCTTCTTATTGACGATGAAACACAGAAATTGCATCGGAATTAAATAGAAAAGGTACAATGCCGACTTAAGTACAAGAAGACTGACTCTTCTTACTGTCAATGTTTTGAACCATTCCTATGACACTAGTTATAGATTCCGATGCTTCACTCCAGGTTTACTGTATCCCTTGGACCTTCTTATTGACGATGAAACACAGAAATTGCATCGGAATTAAATAGAAAAAGCACAATGCCGTCTTAAGTACAAGAAGACTGACTCTTTTTAGTGACTATAGTTTGAACCATTGCTGTGACACTAGTTATAGGTTCCGACGCTTTACTTCAGGTTTACTGTATACCTTGGACATTCTTATTGACGATGAAACACAGAAATTGCATCAGAATTAAATAGAAAAGGCACAATGTCGACTTAAGTACAAGAAGACTGACTCTTCTTACTGTCTATGTTTTGAACCATTCCTGTGACATTAGTTATAGATTCCGATGCTTCACTTCAGGTTTACTGTATACCTTGGACCTTCTTATTGACGATGAGACACAGAAATTGCATCGGAATTAAATGCAAAAGGCACAATGCCGACTTAAGTACAAGAAGACTGACTCTTCCCAATGTCTATGTTTTGAACCATTCCTGTGACACTAGTTTTGGATTCCGATGCTTCACTTCAGGTTTACTGTATCCCTCTGACTTTCTTATTGACAATGAAACACAGAAATTGCATCGTAATTAAATACAAAAGCCACAATGCCGACAAGAAGACTGACTCTTCCTACTGTCTATGTTTTGAACCAGTTCTGTGACACTAGTTATAGAGTCCGATGCTTCACTTCAGGTTTACTGTATCCCTTGGAACTTCTTATTGACGATGAATCACAGAAATTGCATCGGAATTAAATAGAAAAGGCACAATGCCGACTTAAGTACAAGAAGACAGACTCTTCTTTGTGATTATAGTTTGAACCATTGCTGTGACACTAGTTATAGATTCCGATGCTTTACTTCAGGTTTACTGTATACCTTGGACATTCTTATTGACGATGAAACACAGAAATTGCATCGGAATTAAATAAAAAAGGCATAATGTCGACTTAAGTACAAGGAGACTGACTCTTCTTACGGTCTATGTTTTGAACCAATCCTGTGACACTAGTTATAGATTCCGATGCTTCACTCCAGGTTTACTGATCCCCTTGGACCTACTTATTGACGATGAAACACAGAAATTGCATCGGAATTAAATAGAAAAGGCACAATGCCGACTTAAGTACAAGAAGACTGACTCTTCTTACTGACTATGTTTTGTACCATTCCTGTGACACTAGTTATAGATTCCGATGCTTCACTTCAGGTTTACAGTATACCTTGTACCTTCTTATTGACGATGAAACACAGAAATTGCATCGGAATAAAATACAAAAGGCACAATGCCGACTTAGGTACTAGAAGACTGACTCTTCCTACTGTCTATGTTTTGAACCAATTCTGTGACACTAGTTATAGAGTCCGATACTTCACTTCAGGTTTACTGTATCCCTTGGACCTTCTCATTGACGATGAATCACAGGAATTGCATCGGAATCAAATACAAAAGGCACAATGCCGTCTTAAGTACAAGACGACTGACCCTTCTTACTGTCTATGTTTTGAACCATTACTGTGACACTAGTTATAGATTCCGAAGTTTCACTCCAGGTTTATTGTATCCCTTGGACCTTCTTATTGACGATGAAACACAGAAATTGCATCGGAATTAAATACAAAGGGCACAATGCCGAGTTAAGGACAAGAAGACTGACTCTTCTTACTGACTATGTTTTGAACCATTCCTGTGACACTAGTTATAGATTCCGATGGTTCACTTCAGGTTTACTGTATCATTCTGACCTTCTTACTGACGATGAAACACAGAAATTGCATCGGAATTAAATACAAAAGTCACAATGAAGACGTAAGTACAAGAAGACTGACTCTTCTTACTGTCTATGTATCAACCATTCCTTTGACACTAGTTATAGATTCCGATGCTACACATCAGGGTTACTGTATCCCTCAGACCTTCTTATTGACGATGAAACACAGAAATTGCATCGGAATTAAATAGAAAAGGTACAATGCAGACTTAAGTACAAGAAGACTGACTCTTCTTACTGTCAATGTTTTGAACCATTCCTGTGACACTAGTTATAGATTCCGATGCTTCACTCCAGGTTTACTGTATCCCTTGGACCTTCTTATTGACGATGAAACACAGAAATTGCATCGGAATTAAATAGAAAAAGCACAATGCCGTCTTAAGAAGACTGACTCTTTTTAGTGACTATAGTGTGAACCATTGCTGTGACACTAGTTATAGATTCCGACGCTTTACTTCAGGTTTACTGTATACCTTGGACATTCTTATTGACGATGAAACACAGAAATTGCATCAGAATTAAATAGAAAAGGCACAATGTCGACTTAAGTACAAGAAGACTGACTCTTCTTACTGTCTATGTTTTGAACCACTCCTGTGACATTAGTTATAGATTCCGATGCTTCACTTCAGGTTTACTGTATACCTTGGACCTTCTTATTGACGATGAGACACAGAAATTGCATCGGAATTAAATACAAAAGGCACAATGCCGACTTAAGTACAAGAAGACTGACTCTTCCCAATGTCTATGTTTTGAACCATTCCTGTGACACTAGTTTTGGATTCCGATGCTTCACTTCAGGTTTACTGTATCCCTCTGACTTTCTTATTGACAATGAAACACAGAAATTGCATCGTAATTAAATACAAAAGCCACAATGCCGACTTAAGTACAAGAAGACTGACTCTTCCTACTGTCTATGTTTTGAACCAATTCTGTGACACTAGTCATAGAGTCCGATGCTTCACTTCAGGTTTACTGTATCCCTTGGAACTTCTTATTGACGATGAATCACAGAAATTGCATCGGAATTAAATAGAAAAGGCACAATGCCGACTTAAGTACAAGAAGACAGACTCTTCTTTGTGATTATAGTTTGAACCATTGCTGTGACACTAGTTATAGATTCCGATGCTTTACTTCAGGTTTACTGTATACCTTGGACATTCTTATTGACGATGAAACACAGAAATTGCATCGGAATTAAATAAAAAAGGCATAATGTCGACTTAAGTACAAGGAGACTGACTCTTCTTACGGTCTATGTTTTGAACCACTCCTGTGACACTAGTTATAGATTCCGATGCTTCACTCCAGGTTTACTAATCCCCTTGGACCTTCTTATTGACGATGAAACACAGAAATTGCATCGGAATTAAATAGAAAAGGCACAATGCCGACTTAAGTACAAGAAGACTGACTCTTCTTACTGACTATGTTTAGTACCATTCCTGTGACACTAGTTATAGATTCCGATGCTTCACTTCAGGTTTACAGTATACCTTGTACCTTCTTATTGACGATGAAACACAGAAATTGCATCGGAATTAAATACAAAAGGCACAATGCCGACTTAGGTACTAGAAGACTGACTCTTCCTACTGTCTATGTTTTGAACCAATTCTGTGACACTAGTTATAGAGTCCGATACTTCACTTCAGGTTTACTGTATCCCTTGGACCTTCTCATTGACGATGAATCACAGGAATTGCATCGGAATCAAATACAAAAGGCACAATGCCGACTTAAGTACAAGAAGACTAACTCTTCTTACTGTCTATGTTTTGAACCATTACTGTGACACTAGTTATAGATTCCGAAGTTTCACTCCAGGTTTATTGTATCCCTTGGACCTTCTTATTGACGATGAAACACAGAAATTGCATCGGAATTAAATACATAAGGAACAATGCCGACTTAAGGACAAGAAGACTGACTCTTCTTACTGACTATGTTTTGAACCATTCCTGTGACACTAGTTATAGATTCCGATGGTTCACTTCAGGTTTACAGTATACCTCTGACCTTCTTATTGACGATGAAACACAGAAATTGCATCGGAATTAAATACAAAAGTCACAATGCCGACATAAGTACAAGAAGACTGACTCTTCTTACTGTCTATGTATCAACCATTCCTTTGACACTAGTTATAGATTCCGATGATTCACTTCAGGGTTACTGCATCCCTCAGACCTTCTTGTTGACGATGAAACACAGAAATTGCATCGGAATTAAATAGAAAAGACACAATGCCGACTTAAGTGCAAGAAGACTGACTCTTCTTGCTGTCTATGTTTGAAACCATTCCTGTGACACTAGTTATAGATTCCGATGCTTCACTCCAGGTTTTCTGTATCCCTTGGACCTTCTTATTGACGATGAAACACAGAAATTGCATCGGAATTAAATAGAAAAAGCACAATGCCGACTTAAGTACAAGAAGACTGACTCTTTTTAGTGACTATAGTTTGAACCATTGCTGTGACGCTAGTTATAGATTCCGACGCTTTACTTCAGGCTTACTGTATACCTTGGACATTGTTAATGACGATGAAACACAGAAATTGCATCAGAATTAAATAGAAAAGGCACAATGTCGACTTAAGTACAAGAAGACTGACTCTTCTTACTGTCTATGTTTTGAACCATTCCTGTGACACTAGTTATAGATTCCGATGCTTCACTTCAGGTTTACTGTATACCTTGGACCTTCTTATTGACGATGAAACACAGAAATTGCATCGGAATTAAATACAAAAGGCACAATGCCGAGTTAAGTACAAGAAGAATGACTCTTCCCAATGTCTATGTTTTGAACCATTCCTGCGACACTAGTTTTGGATTCCGATGCTTCACTTCAGGTTTACTGTATCCCTCTGACCTTCTTATTGACAATGAAACACAGAAATTGCATCGTAATTAAATACAAAAGCCACAATGCCGACTTAAGGACAAGAAGACTGACTCTTCTTACTGACTATGTTTTGAACCATTCCTGTGATAATAGTTACAGATTCCGATGCTTCACTTCAGGTTTACTGTATCCTTCTGACCTTCTTATTGACGATGAAACACAGAAATTGCATCGCAATTAAATACAAAAGCACAATGCCGACTTAAGTACAAGAAGACTGACTCTTCTTACTGTCTATCCTTTGAACAATTCCTGTAACACTAGTTATAGATTCCGATGCTTCACTCCAGGTTTACTGTATCCCTTGGACCTTCTTATTGACGTTGAAACACAGAAACTGCATCGGAATGAATTTGAAAAGACACAATGCCGACTTAAGTACAAGAAGACTGACTCTTCTTACTGATAATAGTTTGAACCATTCCTGTGACAATAGTTATAGATTCCGATGCTTCACTTCAGGTTTACTGTATCCCTTGGACCTTGTTATTGTCGGTGACACACAGAAATAGCATTGGAATTAAATACAAAATGCAAAATGCCAACTTTAGTACACGACGACTGACTCTCCTTATTGCCTATGTTTTGAACCATTCCTGTGACACTAGTTATAGATTCCGATGCTTCACTTCAGCTTTACCGTATCCCTCTGACCTTCTTATAGACGATGAAACACCGAAATTGCATCGGAATTAAATAGAAAACTCAGAATGCTGACTTAAGTACAAGAAGACTGACTCTTCTTACTATCTATGTTTTGAACCATTGCTGTGACACTAGTTATAGATTCCGATGCTTCACTCCACGTTTACTGTATACCTTGGACCTTCTTATTGATGATGAAACACAGAAATTGCATCGGAATTAAATAGAAAAGGCACAATGCCGACTTAAGTACAAGAAGACAGACTCTTCTTTGTGATTATAGTTTGAACCATTGCTGTGACACTAGTTATAGATTCCGATGCTTTACTTCAGGTTTACTGTATACCTTGGACATTCTTATTGACGATGAAACACAGAAATTGCATTGGAATTAAATAAAAAAGGTACAATGTCGACTTAAGTACAAGAAGAAAGGCTCTTCTTACTGTCTATGTTTTGAACCATTCCTGTGACACTAGTTATAGATTCCGATTCTTCACTCCAGGTTCACTGTAACCCTTGGACTTTCTTATTGAGGATGAAACACAGAAATTGCATCGGAATTAAATAGAAAAGGCACAATGCCGACTTAAGTACAAGAAGACTGATTCCTCTTACTGATTATGTTTGTACCATTCCTGTGACACTAGTTATAGAGTCCGATGCTTCACTTCAGGTTTACTGTATCCCTTGGACCTTCTCATTGACGATGAATCACAGGAATTGCATCGGAATTAAATACAAAAGGCACAATGCCGACTTAAGTACAAGAAGACTGACCCTTCTTACTGTCTATATTTTGAACCATTCCAGTGACACTAGTTATAGATTCCGATGCTTCACTTCAGGTTTGCTGTATTCCTTGGACCTTCTTATTGACGATAAAACACAGAAATTGCATCGAAATTAAATACAAAAGGCACAATGCCGACTTAAGTACAAGAAGACTGACTCTTCTTACTGTCTATGTTTTGAACCATTACTGTGACACTAGTTATAGATTCCGAAGCTTCACTCCAGGTTTATTGTATCCTTTGGACCTTCTTGTTGACGATGAAACACAGAAATTGCATCGGAATTAAATACAAAAGGCACAATGCCTACTTAAGGACAAGAAGACTGACTCTTCTTAGTGACTATGTTTTGAACCATTCCTGTGACACTAGTTATTGATTCCGATGGTTCACTTCAGGTTTACTGTATCCCTCTGACCTTCTTATTGACGATGAAACACAAAAATTGCATCGGAATTAAATACAAAAGGCACAATGCCGACTTAAGTACAAGAAGTCTGACTCTTACTACTGTCTATGTTTTGAACCATTCCTGTGACACTAGTTATAGATTCCGATGCTTCACTTCAGGTTTACTGTATCCCTCTGACCTTCTTATTGACGATGAAACACAGAAATTGCATCGGAATTAAATACAAAAGGCGCAATGCCGACTTAAGTACAAGAAGACTGACTCTTCTTAGTGTCTATGTTTCAACCATTCCTGTGATACTAGTTATTGATTCCGATGCTTCACTCCAGGTTTACTGTATCCCTTGGACCTTCTTATTGACGATGAAACACAGAAACTGCATCGGAATGAAATAGAAAAGGCACAATGCCGACTTAAGTACAAGAAGACTGACTCTTCTTACTGTCTAGGATTTGAACCATTCCTGTGACACTAGTTATAGATTCCGATGCTTCACTTCAGGTTTACTGTTTCCCTTGGACCTTCTTATTGACGATGAAACACAGAAATTGCATCGGAATTAAATACAAAAGACACAATGCCGACTTAAGTACAAGAAGACTGACTCTTCCTACTGTCTATGCTTTGAACCAATTCTGTGACACTAGTTATAGAGTCCGATGCTTCACTTCAGGTTTACTGTATCCCTTGAAACTTCTTATTGACGATGAATTACAGAAATTGCATCGGAATTAAATACAAAAGGCACAATGCCGACTTAAGGACAAGAAGACTGACTCTTCTTACTGTCTATGTTTTGAACCATTCCTGTGACACTAGTTATAGATTCCGATTCTTCACTCTGGGTTTACTGTATCCCTTAGACATTCTTATTGACGATGAAACACAGAAATTGCATCGGAATTAAATAGAAAAGGCACAATGCCGACTTAAGTACAAGAAGACTGACTCTTCCTACTGTTTATGTTTTGAACCATTCCTGTGACACTAGTTATAGATTCCGATGCTTCACTTCAGGTTTACTGTATCCCTCTGACCTTTATATTGACGATGAAACATCGAAACTGCATCGGAATTATATAGAAAACTCACAATGCCGACTTAAGTACAAGAAGACTGACTCTTCTTACTGTCTATGATTTGAACCATTCATGTGACACTAGTTATAGATTCCAATGCTTCACTCCAGGTTTACTGTATACCTTGGACCTTCTTATTGATAATGAAACACAGAAATTGCATCGGAATTTAATGCAAAAGGCACAATGCCGACTTAAGTACAAGAAGACTGACTCTTACAACTGTCTATGTTTTGAACCATTCCTGTGACACTAGTTATAGTTTCCGATGCTTCACTTCAGGTTTACTGTATCCCTCTGACGTTATTGCCGATGAAGCACAGAAATTGCATCGGAATTAAATACAAAAGGCACAATGCCGACTTAAGGACATGAAGACTGACTCTTCTTACTGACTATGTTTTGAAACATTCCTGTGACTCTAGTTATAGATTCCGATGCTTCACTTCAGGTTTACTGTATCCCTCTGACCTTCTTATTGACGATGAAACACAGAAATTGCATCGGAATTAAAAACAAGAGGCGCAATGCCGACTTAAGTACAAGAAGACTGACTCTTCTTACTGTCTATGTTTCAACCATTCCTGTGATACTAGTTATTGATTCCGTTGCTTCACTCGAGGTTTACTGTATCCCTTGGACCTTCTTATTGACGATGAAACACAGAAACTGCATCGGAATGAAATAGAAAAGGCACAATGCCGAATTAAGTACAAGAGGACTGACTTTCTTACTGATAATAGTTTGAACCATTCCGGTGACAATAGTTATAGATTCCGATGCTTCACTTCAAGTTTACTGTATCCTTTGGACCTTGTTATTGACGGTGACACGCAGAAATAGCATCGGAATTAAAAAGAAAACTCATAATGCCGACTTAAGTACAAGAAGACTGACTCTTCTTACTGTCTATGTTTTGAACCATTCCTGTGACACTAGATATAGATTCCGATTCTTCACTCCGGGTTTACTGTATCCCTTGGACATTCTTATTGACGATGAAACACAGAAATTGCATCGGAATTAAATAGAAAAGGCACAATGCCGACTTAAGTACAAGAAGACTGACTCTTCTTAGTGATTATAGTTTGAGGCATTGCTGTGACACTAGTTATAGATTGCGATGCTTTACTTCAGGTTTACTGTATACCTTGCACCTTCGTATTGACGATGAAACACAGAAATTGCTTCGGAATTAAAGACAAAAGGCACAATGCCGACTTAAGTACAAGAAGACTGACTCTTCCCACTGTCTATGTTTTGAACCATTCCTGTGACACTAGTTTTGGATTCCGATGCTTCACTTCAGGTTTACTGTATCCCTCTGACCTTCTTATTGACAATGAATCACAGAAATTACATTGGAATTAAATACAAAAAGCACAATGCCGACATAAGTACAAGAAGACTGACTCTTCCTACTGTCTATGTTTTGAACCATTCTTGTGACACTAGTTATAGATTCCGATGCTTCACTTCAGGTTTACTGTATCCCTTTGACTTTATTGCCGATGAAAAACAGAAATTGCATCGGAAGTAAATACAAAAGGCACAATGCCGACTAAAGGACAAGAAGACTGACTCTTCTTACTGACTATGCTTTGAACCATTCCTGTGACTCTAGTTATAGATTCCGATGCTTCACTTCAGGTTTACTGTATCCCTCTGACCTTCTTATTTACGATGAAACACAGAAATTGCATCGTAATTAAATACAAAAGCCACAATGCCGACTTAAGTACAAGAAGACTGACTCTTCTTACTGTCTAGGATTTGAAGCATTCCTGTGACACTAGTTATAGATTCCGATGCTTCACTTCAGGTTTACTGTTTCCCTTGGACCTTCTTATTGACGATGAAACACAGAAATTGCATCGGAATTAAATACAAAAGGCACAATGCCGACTTAAGTACAAGAAGACTGACTCTTCCTACTGTCTATGCTTTGAACCAATTCTGTGACACTAGTTATAGAGTCCGATGCTTCACTTCAGGTTTACTGTATCCCTTGAAACTTCTTATTGACGATGAATTACAGAAATTGCATCGGAATTAAATACAAAAGGCACAATGCCGACTTAAGGACAAGAAGACTGACTCTTCTTACTGTCTATATTTTGAACCATTCCAGTGACACTAGTTATATATTCCGATGCTTCACTTCAGGTTAATTGAATTCCGTGGACCTACTTATTGACGATGAAACGCAGAAATTTCATCGGAATTACATACAAAAGGCACAATGCCGACTTAAGTACAAGAAGACTGACTCTTCCTACTGTCTATGTTTTGAACCAATTCTGTGACACTAGTAATAGAGTCCGATGCTTCACTACAGGTTTACTGCATCCCTTGGACCTTCTTATTGACGATGTATCACAGGAATTGCATCGGAATTAAATACAAAAGGCACAATGCCGAATTATGTACAAGAAGACTGACTCTTCTTACTGTCTATACTTTGAACCATTCCAGTGACACTAGTTACAGATTCCGATGCTTCACTTCAGGTTTACTGTATTCCTTGGACCTTCTTATTGACGATGAACACTGAAATTGCATCGAAATTAAATACAAAAGGCACAATGCCGACTTAAGTACAAGAAGACTGACTCTTCTTACTGTCAATGTTTTGAACCATTACTGTGACACTAGTTATAGATTCCGATGCTTCACTCCAGGATTACTGTATCCCTTGGACCTTCTTGTTGACGATAACACAGAAATTGCATCGGAATTAAATAAAAAAGGCACAATGCCGACTTAAGGGCAAGAAGACTGACTCTTCTTACTGACTATGTTTTGAACCATTACTGTGACACTAGTTATAGATTCCGATGCTTCACTTCAGGTTTACTGTATCCTTCTGACCTCCTTATTGACGATGAAACACAGAAATTGCATCGGAATTAAATACAAAAGCACAACGCCGACTTAAGTACAAGAAGACTGACTCTTCTTACTGTCTATGTTTCAACCATTCCTGTGACACTAGTTATAGATTCCGATGCTTCACTTCAGGTTTACTGTATCCCTCTGACCTTCTTATTGACGATGAAACACAGAAATTGCTTCGGAATTAAATAGAAAAGGCACAATGCCGACTTAAGTACAAGAAGACTGACTCTTCTTAGTGATTATAGTTTGAGCCATTGCTGTGACACTAGTTATAGATTGCGATGCTTTACTTCAGGTATACTGTATACCTTGGACCTTCGGATTGACGATGAAACACAGAAATTGCTTCGGAATTAAAGACAAAAGGCACAATGCCGACTTAAGTACAAGAAGACTGACTCTTCCCACTGTCTATGTTTTGAACCATTCCTGTGACACTAGTTTTGGATTCCGATGCTTCACTTCAGGTTTACTGTATCCCTCTGACCTTCTTATTGACAATGAATCACAGAAATTACATTGGAATTAAATACAAAAGGCACAATGCCGACATAAGTACAAGAAGACTAACTCTTCCTACTGTCTATGTTTTGAACCATTCCTGTGACACTAGTTATAGATTCCGATGCTTCACTTCAGGTTTACTGTATCCCTTTGACTTTATTGCCGATGAAAAACAGAAATTGCATCGGAAGTAAATACAAAAGGCACAATGCCGACTAAAGGACAAGAAGACTGACTCTTCTTACTGACTATGCTTTGAACCATTCCTGTGACTCTAGTTATAGATTCCGATGCTTCACTTCAGGTTTACTGTTTCCCTTGGACCTTCTTATTGACGATGAAACACAGAAATTGCATCGGAATTAAATACAAAAGGCACAATGCAGACTTAAGTACAAGAAGACTGACTCTTCCTACTGTCTATGCTTTGAACCAATTCTGTGACACTAGTTATAGAGTCCGATGCTTCACTTCAGGTTTACTGTATCCCTTGAAACTTCTTATTGACGATAAATTACAGAAAATGCATCGGAATTAAATACAATAGGCACAATGCCGACTTAAGGACAAGAAGACTGACTCTTCTTACTGTCTATATTTTGAACCATTCCAGTGACACTAGTTATATATTCCGATGCTTCACTTCAGGTTAATTGAATTCCTTGGACCTACTTATTGACGATGAAACGCAGCAATTTCATCGGAATTAAATACAAAAGGCACAATGCCGACTTAAGTACATGAAGACTGACTCTTCCTACTGTCTATGTTTTGAACCAATTCTGTGACACTAGTAATAGAGTCCGATGCTTCACTACAGGTTTACTGCATCCCTTGGACCTTCTTATTGACGATGTATCACAGGAATTGCATCGGAATTAAATACAAAAGGCACAATGCCGAATTATGTACAAGAAGACTGACTCTTCTTACTGTCTATACTTTGAACCATTCCAGTGACACTAGTTACAGATTCCGATGCTTCACTTCAGGTTTACTGTATTCCTTGGACCTTCTTATTGACGATGAACACTGAAATTGCATCGAAATTAAATACAAAAGGCACAATGCCGACTTAAGTACAAGAAGACTGACTCTTCTTACTGTCAATGTTTTGAACCATTACTGTGACACTAGTTATAGATTCCGATGCTTCACTCCAGGATTACTGTATCCCTTGGACCTTCTTGTTGACGATAACACAGATATTGCATCGGAATTAAATAAAAAAGGCACAATGCCGACTTAAGGGCAAGAAGACTGACTCTTCTTACTGACTATGTTTTGAACCATTCCTGTGACACTAGTTATAGATTCCGATGCTTCACTTCAGGTTTACTGTATCCTTCTGACCTCCTTATTGACGATGAAACACAGAAATAGCATCGGAATTAAATACAAAAGCACAACGCCGACTAGAGTACAAGAAGACTGACTCTTCTTACTGTCTATGTTTCAACCATTCCTGTGACACTAGTTATAGATTCCGATGCTTCACTTCAGGTTTACTGTATCCCTCTGACCTTCTTATTGACGATGAAACACAGAAATTGCTTCGGAATTAAATACAAAAGGCACAATGCCGACTTAAGTACAAGAAGACTGACTCTTCTTACTGTCTATTGTTTGAACCATTCCTGTGACACTAGTTATAGATTCCGATGCTTCACTCCAGGTTTACTGTATCCCTTGGACCTTCTTATTGACGATGAAACTTAGAAACTGCATCGGAATGAAATTGAAAAGGCACAATGCCGACTTAAGTACAAGAAGATTGACTCTTCTTACTGATAATAGTTTGAACCATTCGTGTGACACTAGTTATAGATTCCGACGCTTCACTTCAGGTTTACTGTATCCCTTTGACCTTCTTATAGACGATGAAACACCGAAATTGCATCGGAATTAAATAGAAAACTCACAATGCTGACTTAAGTACAAGAAGACTGACTCTTCTTACTGTCTATGTTTGAACCATTGCTGTGACACTAGTTATAGATTCCGATGCTTTACTACAGGTTTACTGTATACCTTGGACATTCTTATTGACGATGAAACACAGAAATTGCATCGGAATAAAATAAAAAAGGCACAATGTCGACTTAAGTACAAGAAGACTAACACTTCTTACTGTCTATGTTTTGAACCATTCCTGTGACACTAGTTATAGATTCCGATGCTTCACTCCAGGTTTACTGTAACCCTTGGACATTCTTATTGACGATGAAACACAGAAATTGCATCGGAATTAAATAGAAAAGGCACAATGCCGACTTAAGTACAAGAAGACTGACTCTTCTTACTGACTATGTTTTGTACCATTCCTATGACACTAGTTATAGATTCCGATGCTTCACTTCAGGTTTACTGTATACCTTGTACCTTCTTATTGACGATGAAACACAGAAATTGCATCGGAATTAAATACAAAAGGCACAATGCCGACTGAAGTACAAGAAGACTGACTCTTGTTACTGTCTATATTTTGAACCATTCCAGTGACACTAGTTATAGATTCTGATGCTCCACTTCAGGTTTGCTGTATTCCTTGGACCTTCTTATTGACGATGAAACACAGAAATTGCATCGAAATTAAATACAAAAGGCACAATGCCGACTGAAGTACAAGAAGACTGACTCTTCTTACTGTCTATGATTTGAACCATTACTGTGACACTAGTTATAGAATCCGAAGCTTCACTCCAGGTTTAATGTATCCTTTGGACCTTCTTGTTGACGATGAAACACAGAAATTGCATCGGAATTAAAAACAAAAGGCACAATGCCGACTTAAGTACAAGAAGACTGACTCTTCTTACTGTCTATGTATCAACCATTCCTGTGACACTAGTTATATATTCCGATGCTTCACTTCAGGGTCACTGCATCCCTCTGACCTTCTTATTGACGATGAAACACAGAAATTGCATCGGAATTAAATACAAAAGGCACAATGCTGACTTAAGTACAAGAAGACTGTCTCTTCTTACTGTCTATGCTTTGAACCATTCCTGTGACACTAGTTATATATTCCGATGCTTCACTTCAGGGTTACTGCATCCCTCTGCCATCTTATTGACGATGAAACACAGAAATTGCATCGTAATTAAATACAAAAGGCACAATACCGACTTAAGTACAAGAAGACTGACTCTTCTTACTGACTATGTTTTGAAACATTCCTGTGACTATAGTTATAGATTCCGATGCTTCACTTCAGGTTTACTGTATCCCTTGGATCTTCTTATTGACGTGAATCACAGGAATTGCATCGGAATTAAACAAAAAATGCACAATGCCGACTTAAGTACAAGAAGTCTGACTCTTCTTACTGTCTATATTTTGAACCATTCCAGTGACACTAGTTATAGATTCCGATGCTTCACTTCAGGTTTACTGCATCCCTTGGACCTTCTTGTTGACGATGAAACACAGAAATTGCATCGGAATTAAATACAAAAGGCACAATGCCGACTGAAGTACAAGAAGACTGACTCTTCTTACTGTCTATGTTTTGAACCATTACTGTGACACTAGTTATAGATTCCGAAGCTTCACTCCCGGTTTATTGTATCCTTTCGACCTTCTTGTTGACGATGAAGCACAGAAATTGCATCGGAATTAAAAACAAAAGGCACAATGCCGACTTAAGTACAAGAAGACTGACTCTTCTTACTGTCTATGCTTTGAACCATTCCTGTGACACTAGTTATATATTCCGATGCTTCACTTCAGGGTTACTGCATCCCTCTGCCATCTTATTGACGATGAAACACAGAAATTGCATCGTAATTAAATACAAAAGGCACAATACCGACTTAAGTACAAGAAGACTGACTCTTCTTACTGTCTATTTTTTGAACCATTCCTGTGACACTAGTTATAGATTCCGATGCTTCACTCCAGGTTTACTGTGACCCTTGGACCTTCTTATTGACGATGAAACACAGAAACTGCATCGGAATGAAATAGAAAAGGCACAATGCCGACTTAAGTACAAGAAGACTGACTCTTCTTACTGTCTATGATTTGAACCATTCGTATGACACTAGTTATAGATTCCGATGCTTCACTCCAGGTTTACTGTATACCTTGGACATTCTTATTGACGATGAAATACAGAAATTGCATCGGAATTAAGTACAAAAGGCTCAATGTCGACTTAAGTACAAGAAGACTGACTCTTCTTGCTGTCTATGTTTTGAACCTTTCCTGTGACACTAGTTATAGATTCCGATGCTTCACTCCAGGTTTACTGTAACCCTTGGACCATCTTATTGACGATGAAACACAGAAATTGCATCGGAATTAAATACAAAAGGCACAATGCCGACTTAAGTACAAGAAGACTGACTCTTCCTACTGTCTATGATTTGAACCATTCCTGTGACACTAGTTATAGATTCCGATGCTTCACTCCAGGTTTACTGTGACCCTTGGACCTTCTTATTGACGATGAAACACAGAAATTGCCTCGGAATTAAATAGAAAAGGCACAATGCCGACTTAAGTACAAGATGACTGACTCTTCTTACTGACTATGTTTTGAACCATTCCTGTGACACTAGTTATAGATTCCGATGCCTCACTTCAGGTTTACTGTATCCCTCTGGCCTTATTGCCGATGAAACACAGAAATTGCATCGGAATTAAATACAAAAGGCACAATGCCGACTTAAGGACATGAAGACTGACTCTTCTTACTGACTATGTTTTGAAACATTCCTGTGACTCTAGTTATAGATTCCGATGCTTCACTTCAGGTTTACTGTATCCCTTGGATCTTCTTATTGACGATGAATCACAGGAATTGCATCGGAATTAAACACGAAATGCACAATGCCGACTTAAGTACAAGAAGTCTGACTCTTTTTACTGTCTATATTTTGAACCATTCCAGTGACACTAGTTATAGATTCCTATGCTTCACTTCAGGTTTACTGTATCCCTTGTACCTTCTTGTTGACGATGTAACACAGAAATTGCTTTGGAATTAAATACAAAAGGCACAATGCCGACTTAAGGACAAGAAGACTGACTCTTCTTACTGTCTATGTTTTGAACCATTCCTGCGACACTTGTTATAGATTCCGATGCTTCACTTCAGGTTTACAGTATCCCTCTGACCCTCTTATTGACGATGAAACACAGAAATTGCATCGGAATTAAAAAGAAAAGGCGCAATGCCGACTTAAGTACAAGAAGACTGACTCTTCTTACTGTCTATGTTTCAGCCATCCCTGTGATACTAGTTATTGATTCCGATGCTTCACTCCAGGCTTTCTGTATCCCTTGGACCTTCTTATTGACGATGAAACACACAAACTGCATCGGAATGAAATAGAAAAGGCACAATGCCGACTTAAGTACAAGAGGACTGACTCTTCTTACTGATTATAGTTTGAACCATTCCGGTGACAATAGTTATAGATTCCGATGCTTCACTTCAGGTTTACTGTATCCCTCTGACCTTCTTATTGATGATGAAACACAGAAATTGCATCGGAATTAAAAGAAAACTCACAATGCCGACATAAGTTCAAGAAGACTGACTCTTCTTACTGTCTATGATTTGAACCATTCCTGTGACACTAGTTATAGATTCCGATGCTTCACTCCAGGTTTACTGTATCCCTTGGACCTTCGTATTGACGATGAAACACAGAAATTGCATCGGAATTAAATAGAAAAGGCACAATGCCGACTTAAGTACAAGAAGACTGACTCTTCTTAGTGATTATATATTGAACCATTGCTGTGAGACTAGTTATAGATTCCGATGCTTTGCTTCAGGTTTACTGTATACCTTCGACATTCTTATTGACGATGAAACACAGAAATTGCATCGGAATTAAACAGAAAAGGCTCAATGTAGACTTAAGTACAAAAAGACTGACTCTTCTTACTGTCTATGTTTTGAACCATTTCTGTGACACTAGTTATAGGTTCCGATGCTTCACTTCAGGTTTACTGTATTCCTCTGACCTTATTGCTGATGAAACACAGAAATTGCATCTGAATTAAATACAAAAGGCACAATGCCGACTTAAGGACATGAAGACTGACTCTTCTTACTGACTATGTTTTGAAACATTCCTGTGACTCTAGTTATAGATTCCGATGCTTCACTTCCGGTTTACTGTATTCCTTGGATCTTCTTATTGACGATGAATCACAGGAATTGCATCGGAATTAAACACGAAATGCACAATGCCGACTTAAGTACAAGAAGTCTGACTCTTTTTACTGTCTATATTTTGAACCATTCCAGTGACACTAGTTATAGATTCCTATGCTTCACTTCAGGTTTACTGTATTCCTTGGACTTTCTTATGGACGATGAAACACAGAAATTGCATCGAAATTAAATACAAAAGGCACAATGCCGACTTAAGTACAAGAAGACTGACTCTTCTTACTGTCTATGTTTTGAACCATTACTGTGACACTAGTTATAGATTCCGATGCTTCACTCCAGGTTTACTGTATCCCTTGTACCTTCTTGTTGACGACGAAAGACAGAAATTGCATTGGAATTAAATACAAAAGGCACAATGCCGACTTAAGGACAAGAAGACTGACTCCTCTTACTGTCTACGTTTTGAACCATTCCTGTGACACTAGCTATAGATTCCGATGCTTCACTTCAAGTTTACTGTATCCCTCTGACCTTCTTATTGACGATGAAACACAGAAATTGCATCGGAATTAAATACAAAAGGCACAATGCCGATTTAAGTACAAGAGGACTGACTCTTCTTATTGTCTATGTTTCAACCATTCCTGTGATACTAGTTATTGATTCCGATGCTTCAATTCAGGTTTACTGTATCCCTTGGACCTTGTTATTGACGGTGACACACAGATATAGCATTGGAATTAAATACAAAAGGCAAAATGCCAACTTTAGTTCACGAAGACTGACTCTTCTTACTGTCTATGTTTTGAACCATTCCTGTGACACTAGTTATAGATTCCGATGCTACACTTCAGGTTTACTGTATCCCTCTGACCTTCTTATTGACGATTAAACACAGAAATTGCATCGGAATTAAAGAGAAAACTCACAATCCCGACTTAAGTACAAGAAGACTGACTCTTCTTACTGTCTATGTTTTGAACCATTCCTGTGACACTAGTTATAGATTCCGATGCTTCACTCCAGGTTTACTGTATCCCTTGGACTCTCTTATTGACGATGAAACACAGAAATTTCATCGGAATGAAATAGAAAAGGCACAATGCCGACTTAAGTACAAGAAGACTGACTCTTCTTAGTGATTATAGTTTGAACCATGGTGTGACACTAGTTATAGATTCCGATGCTTAACTTCAGGTTTACTGTATACCTTGGACATTCTTATTGACGATGAAACACAGAAATTGCATCGGAATTAAATACAAAAGGCACAATGTCGACTTAAGTACAAGAGGACTGACTCTTCTTACTGTTTATGTTTGAACCATTCCTGTGACACTAGTTATAGATTCCGATGCTTCACTCCAGGTTTACTGTAACCCTTGGACCTTCTAATTGACGATGAAACACAGAAATTGCATCGGAATTAAATAGAAAAGGCACAATGCCGACTTAAGTACAAGAAGACTGACTCTTCTTACTGACTATGTTTCAACCATTCCTGTGACACTAGTTATAGATTCCGATGCTTCACTTCAGGTTTACTGTATCCCTCTGACCTTCTTATTGAGGATGAAACACCGAAATTGCATCGGAATTAAATAGAAAACTCACAATGCCGACTCAGGTACAAGAAGACTGACTCTCCTTACTGTCTATGTTTTGAACCATTCCTGTGACACTAGTTATAGATTCCGATGCTTCACTCCAGGTTTACTGTATACCTTGGACCTTCTTATTGACGATGAAACACAGAAATTGCATTGGAATTAAATAGAAAAGGCACAATGCCGACTTAGGTAAAAGAAGACTGACTCATCTAAGTGATTATAGTTTGAACCATTGCTGTGACACTAGTTACAGATTCCGATGCTTTACTTCAGGTTTACTGTATACCTTGGACATTCTTATTGACGTTGAAACACAGAAATTGCATCGGAATTAAATAGAAAAGGCACAATGTCGACTTAAGTACAAGAAGACTGACCCTTCTTACTGTCTATGTTTGAACCATTCCTGTGACACTAGTTATAGATTCCGATGCTTCACTCCAGGTTTACTGTAACCCTTGGACCTTCTTATTGACGATGAAACACAGAAATAGCATCGGAATTAAATACAAAAGGCACAATGCCGGCTTAAGTACAAGAAGACTGTCTCTGCCTACTGTCTATGTTTTGAACCATTCCTTTGACACTAGATTTGGATTCCGATGCTTCACTTCAGGTTTACTGTATCCCTCTGACCTTCTTATTGACAATGAAATACAGAAATTGCATCGGACTTAAATACAAATGGCACAATGCCGACTTAAGTACAAGAAAACTGACTCTTCCTGCTGTCTATGTTTTGAACCATTCCTGTGACACTAGTTATAGATTCCGATGCTTCACTTCAGGTTTACTGTATCCCTCTGACTTTATTGCCGATGAAACACAGAAATTGCATCGGAATTAAATACAAAAGGCACAATGCCGACTTAAGGACAAGAAGACTGACTCTTCTTACTGACTATGATTTGAAACACTCCTGTGACTCTAGTTATAGATTCCGATGCTTCACTTCAGGTTTACTGTATCCCTCTGACCTTATTGCCGATGAAACACAGAAATTGCATCGCTATTAAATAGAAAAGGCACAATGCCGACTTAAGTACAAGAAGACTGACTCTTCTTAGTGATTATAGTTTGAACCATTGCTGAGACACTAGTTATGGATTCCGATACTTTACTTCAGGTTTACTGTATACGTTGGACATTCTTATTGACGATGAAACACAGAAATTACATCGGAATTAAATAGAAAAGGCACAATGTCGACTTAAGTACAAGAAGACTGACTCTTCTTACTGTCTATGCTTTGAACCATTCCTGTGACACTAGTTATAGATTCCGATGCTTCACTCCAGGTTTACTGTAACCCTTGGACCTTCTTATTGACGATGAAACACAGAAATTGCATTGGAATTAAATAGAAAAGGCACAATGCCGACTTAAGTACAAGAAGACTGACTCTTCTTACTGACTATGTTTAAACCATTCCTGTGACACTAGTAATAGATTCCGATGCTTCACTTCAGGTTTAATGTATCCCTCTGACCTTGTTATTGACGATGAAACACCGAAATTGCATCGGATTTAAATAGAAAACTCACAATGCCGACTCAAGTACAAAAAGACTGACTCTTCTTACTGTCTATGTTTTGAACCATTCCTGTGACACGAGTTATAGATTCCGATGCTTCACTCCAGGTTTACTGTATACCTTGGACCTTCTTATTGACGATGAAACACAGAAATTGCATCGGAATTAAATAGAAAAGGCACAATGGCGACTTAAGTACAAGAAGACTGACTCTTCTTAGTGATTATAGTTTGAACCATTGCTGTGACACTAGTTATAGATTCCGATGCTTTACTACACGTTTACTGTATACCTTGGACATTCTTATTGACGATGAAACACAGAAATTGCATCGGAATTAAATAGAAAAGGCACAATGCCGACTTAAGTACAAGAAGAATGACTCTTCTTACTGACTATGTTTGAACCATTCCTGTGACACTAGTTATAGATTCCGATGCTTCACTTCAAGTATACTGTATACCTTGTACCTTCTTATTGACGATGAAACACAGAAATTGTATCGGAATTAAATACAAAAGGCACAATGCCGACTTAAGTACAAGAAGACTGACTCTTCCTACTGTCTATGCTTTGAAACATTCCTGTGACACTAGTTTTGGATTCCTATGCCTCACCTCAGGTTTACTGTATCCCTCTGAGCTTCTTATTGACAATGAAACACAGAAATTGCATCGGAATTAAAAACAAAACGCACAATGCCGACTTCAGTACAAGAAGACTGATTCTTCCTACTGTCTATGTTTTGAACCATTCCTGTGACCCTAGTTATAGATTCCGATGCTTCACTTCAGCTTTACTGTATCCCTCTGACCTTATTTCCGATGAAACACCGAAATTGCATCGGAATTAAATACAAAAGGCACAATGCCGACTTAAGGACAAGAAGACTGACTCTTCTTACTGACTATGTTTTGAAACATAGCTGTGACTCTAGTTATAGATTCCGATGCTTCACTTCAGGTTCACTGTATCCCTTAGACCTTCTTATTGACGATGAATCACAGGAATTGCATCGGAATTAAACACAAAATGCACAATGCTGACTTAAGTACAAGAAGACTGACTCTTCTTACTGTCTATATTTTGAACCATTCCAGTGACACTAGTTATAGATTCCGATGCTTCACTTCAGGTTTACTGTATTCCTTGGACCTTCTTATTGACGATGAAACACAGAAATTGCATCGAAATTAAATACAAAAGGCACAATGCCGACTTAAGTACAAGAAGACTGACTCTTCTTACTGTCTATGTTTTGAACCATTCCTGTGACAATAGTTATAGATTCCGATGCCTCACTCCAGGTTTACTGTATACCTTGGACCTTCTTATTGACGATGAAACACAGAAACTGCATCGGAATGAAATAGAAATGGCACAATGCCGACTTAAGTACAAGAGGACTGACTCTTCTTATTGATAATAGTTTGAACCATTCCGGTGACAATAGTTATAGATTCCGATGCTTCACTTCAGGTTTACTGTATCCCTTGGAAATTGTTATTGACGGTGACACACAGAAATAGCATTGGATTTAAATACAAAAGGCAAAATGCCAACTTTAGTACACGAAGACTGACACTTCTTACTGTCTATGCTTTGAACCGTTCCTGTGCCACTAGTTATAGATTCCGATGCTTCACTTCATGTTTACTGTACCCCTCTGACCATCTTATTGACGATGAAACACAGAAATTGCATCGGAATTAAATAGAAAACTCACAATGCCGACTTAAAAACAAGAAGACTGACTCATCTTACTCTCTATGTTTTGAACCATTCCTGTGACACCAGTTATAGATTTCGATGCTTCACTCCAGGTTTACTGTAACCCTTGGACCTTGTTATTGACGATGAAACACAGAAATTGCATCGGAATTGAATAGAAAAGGCACAATGCCGACTTAAGTTCAGGAAGACTGACTCTTCTTAGTGATTATAGTTAGAACCATTGCTGTGACACTAGTTATGGATTCCGATGCTTTACTTCAGGTTTATTGTATACCTTGGACATTCTTATTGACGATGAAACACAGAAATTGCAACCGAATTAAATAAAAAAGGCTCAATGCCGACTTAAGGACAAGTAGACTGACTCTTCTTACAGACTATGATTTGAAACACTCCTGTGACTCTAGTTATAGATTCCGATGCTTCACTCCAGGTTTACTGTATACCTTGGACCTTCTTATTGACGATGAAACACAGAAATTGATCGGAATTAAATAGAAAAGGCACAATGTCGCCTTAAGTACAAGAAGACTGACTCTTCTGACTGTCTATGTTTGAACCATTCCTGTGACACTAGTTATAGATTCCGATGCTTCACTCCAGGTTTACTGTAACCCTTGGACCTTCTTATTGACGATGAAACACAGAAATTGCATCGGAATTAAATAGAAAAGGCACAATGATGACTTACGTACAAGAAGACTGACTCTTCTTACTGACTATGTTTGAACCATTCCTGTGACACTAGTTATAGATTCCGATGCTTCACTTCAGGTATACTGTATACCTTGTACCTTCTTATTGACGATGAAACACAGAAATTGTATCGGAATTAAATACAAAAGGCACAATGCCGACTTAAGTACAAGAAGACTGACTCGTCCTACTGTCTATGCTTTGAAACATTCCTGTGACACTAGTTTTGGATTCCGATGCTTCACCTCAGGTTTACTGTATCCCTCTGAGCTTCTTATTGACAATGAACCACAGAAATTGCATCGGAATTAAATACAAAAGGCACAATGCCGACTTAAGTACAAGAAGACTGATTCTTCCTACTGTCTATGTTTTGAACCATTCCTGTGACCCTAGTTATAGATTCCGATGCTTCACTTCAGCTTTAATGTATCCCTCTGACCTTATTGCCGATGAAACACCGAAATTGCATCGGAATTAAATACAAAAGGCACATTGCTGACTTAAGGACAAGAAGACTGACTCTTCTTACTGACTATGTTTTGAAACATTGCTGTGACTCTAGTTATAGATTCCGATGCTTCACTTCAGGTTCACTGTATCCCTTGGACCTTCTTATTGACGATGAATCACAGGAATTGCATCGGAATTAAACACAAAATGCACAATGCTGACTTAAGTACAAGAAGACTGACTCTTCTTACTGTCTATATTTTGAACCATTCCAGTGACACTAGTTATAGATTCCGATGCTTCACTTCAGGTTTACTGTATTCCTTGGACCTTCTTATTGACGATGAAACACAGAAATTGCATCGAAATTAAATACAAAAGGCACAATGCCGACTTAAGTACAAGAAGACTGACTCTTCTTACTGTCTATGTTTTGAACCATTCCTGTGACAATAGTTATAGATTCCGATGCCTCACTCCAGGTTTACTGTATCCCTTGGACCTTCTTATTGACGATGAAACACAGAAACTGCATCGGAATGAAATAGAAATGGCACAATGCCGACTTAATTACAAGAGGACTGACTCTTCTTATTGATAATAGTTTGAACCATTCCGGTGACAATAGTTATAGATTCCGATGCTTCACTTCAGGTTTACTGTATCCCTTGGAAATTGTTATTGACGGTGACACACAGAAATAGCATTGGAATTAAATACAAAAGGCAAAATGCCAACTTTAGTACACGAAGACTGACTCTTCTTACTGTCTATGTTTTGAACCATTCCTGTGACAATAGTTATAGATTCCGATGCCTCACTCCAGGTTTACTGTATCCCTTGGACCTTCATATTGACGATGAAACACAGAAATGGCATCGGAATGAAATAGAAAAGGCACAATGCAGACTTAAGTACAAGAAGACTGACTCTTCGTACTGACTATGATTTGAACCATTCCTGTGACACTAGTTATAGATTCCGATGCTTCACTTCAGGTTTACAGTTGCCCTTGGACCTTTGTATTGACGATGAAACACAGAAATTGCAACGGAATTAAATACAAAAGGCAAATTGCCAACTTTAGTACACGAAGAGGCTGACTCTTCTAACTGTCTATGTTTTGAACCATTCCTGTGACACTAGTTATGGATCCCGATGATACACTCCAAGTTCACTGTATCCCCTGGACCTTCTTATTGACGATAAAACACAGAAATTACATCGGAATTAAATAGAAAAGGCACAATGTCGACTTAAGTACAAGAAGACTGACTCTTCTTACTGTCTATGCTTTGAACCATTCCTGTGACACTAGTTATAGATTCCGATGCTTCACTCCAGGTTTACTGTAACCCTTGGACCTTCTTATTGACGATGAAACACAGAAATTGCATTGGAATTAAATAGAAAAGGCACAATGCCGACTTAAGTACAAGAAGACTGACTCTTCTTACTGACTATGTTTAAACCATTCCTGTGACACTAGTAATAGATTCCGATGCTTCACTTCAGGTTTAATGTATCCCTCTGACCTTGTCATTGACGATGAAACACCGAAATTGCATCGGATTTAAATAGAAAACTCACAATGCCGACTCAAGTACAAAAAGACTGACTCTTCTTACTGTCTATGTTTTGAACCATTCCTGTGACACGAGTTATAGATTCCGATGCTTCACTCCAGGTTTACTGTATACCTTGGACCTTCTTATTGACGATGAAACACAGAAATTGCATCGGAATTAAATAGAAAAGGCACAATGGCGACTTAAGTACAAGAAGACTGACTCTTCTTAGTGATTATAGTTTGAACCATTGCTGTGACACTAGTTATAGATTCCGATGCTTTACTACACGTTTACTGTATACCTTGGACATTCTTATTGACGATGAAACACAGAAATTGCATCGGAATTAAATAGAAAAGGCACAATGCCGACTTAAGAACAAGAAGACTGACTCTTCTTACTGACTATGTTTGAACCATTCCTGTGACACTAGTTATAGATTCCGATGCTTCACTTCAAGTATACTGTATACCTTGTACCTTCTTATTGACGATGAAACACAGAAATTGTATCGGAATTAAATACAAAAGGCACAATGCCGACTTAAGTACAAGAAGACTGACTCTTCCTACTGTCTATGCTTTGAAACATTCCTGTGACACTAGTTTTGGATTCCTATGCCTCACCTCAGGTTTACTGTATCCCTCTGAGCTTCTTATTGACAATGAAACACAGAAATTGCATCGGAATTAAATACAAAACGCACAATGCCGACTTCAGTACAAGAAGACTGATTCTTCCTACTGTCTATGTTTTGAACCATTCCTGTGACCCTAGTTATAGATTCCGATGCTTCACTTCAGCTTTACTGTATCCCTCTGACCTTATTTCCGATGAAACACCGAAATTGCATCGGAATTAAATACAAAAGGCACAATGCCGACTTAAGGACAAGAAGACTGACTCTTCTTACTGACTATGTTTTGAAACATTGCTGTGACTCTAGTTATAGATTCCGATGCTTCACTTCAGGTTCACTGTATCCCTTAGACCTTCTTATTGACGATGAATCACAGGAATTGCATCGGAATTAAACACAAAATGCACAATGCTGACTTAAGTACAAGAAGACTGACTCTTCTTACTGTCTATATTTTGAACCATTCCAGTGACACTAGTTATAGATTCCGATGCTTCACTTCAGGTTTACTGTATTCCTTGGACCTTCTTATTGACGATGAAACACAGAAATTGCATCGAAATTAAATACAAAAGGCACAATGCCGACTTAAGTACAAGAAGACTGACTCTTCTTACTGTCTATGTTTTGAACCATTCCTGTGACAATAGTTATAGATTCCGATGCCTCACTCCAGGTTTACTGTATACCTTGGACCTTCTTATTGACGATGAAACACAGAAACTGCATCGGAATGAAATAGAAATGGCACAATGCCGACTTAAGTACAAGAGGACTGACTCTTCTTATTGATAATAGTTTGAACCATTCCGGTGACAATAGTTATAGATTCCGATGCTTCACTTCAGGTTTACTGTATCCCTTGGAAATTGTTATTGACGGTGACACACAGAAATAGCATTGGATTTAAATACAAAAGGCAAAATGCCAACTTTAGTACACGAAGACTGACACTTCTTACTGTCTATGCTTTGAACCGTTCCTGTGCCACTAGTTATAGATTCCGATGCTTCACTTCATGTTTACTGTACCCCTCTGACCATCTTATTGACGATGAAACACAGAAATTGCATCGGAATTAAATAGAAAACTCACAATGCCGACTTAAAAACAAGAAGAGTGACTCATCTTACTCTCTATGTTTTGAACCATTCCTGTGACACCAGTTATAGATTTCGATGCTTCACTCCAGGTTTACTGTAACCCTTGGACCTTGTTATTGACGATGAAACACAGAAATTGCATCGGAATTGAATAGAAAAGGCACAATGCCGACTTAAGTTCAGGAAGACTGACTCTTCTTAGTGATTATAGTTAGAACCATTGCTGTGACACTAGTTATGGATTCCGATGCTTTACTTCAGGTTTATTGTATACCTTGGACATTCTTATTGACGATGAAACACAGAAATTGCAACCGAATTAAATAAAAAAGGCTCAATGCCGACTTAAGGACAAGTAGACTGACTCTTCTTACAGACTATGATTTGAAACACTCCTGTGACTCTAGTTATAGATTCCGATGCTTCACTCCAGGTTTACTGTATACCTTGGACCTTCTTATTGACGATGAAACACAGAAATTGCATCGGAATTAAATAGAAAAGGCACAATGTCGCCTTAAGTACAAGAAGACTGACTCTTCTGACTGTCTATGTTTGAACCATTCCTGTGACACTAGTTATAGATTCCGATGCTTCACTCCAGGTTTACTGTAACCCTTGGACCTTCTTATTGACGATGAAACACAGAAATTGCATCGGAATTAAATAGAAAAGGCACAATGATGACTTAAGTACAAGAAGACTGACTCTTCTTACTGACTATGTTTGAACCATTCCTGTGACACTAGTTATAGATTCCGATGCTTCACTTCAGGTATACTGTATACCTTGTACCTTCTTATTGACGATGAAACACAGAAATTGTATCGGAATTAAATACAAAAGGCACAATGCCGACTTAAGTACAAGAAGACTGACTCGTCCTACTGTCTATGCTTTTTTAACATTCCTGTGACACTAGTTTTGGATTCCGATGCTTCACCTCAGGTTTACTGTATCCCTCTGAGCTTCTTATTGACAATGAACCACAGAAATTGCATCGGAATTAAATACAAAAGGCACAATGCCGACTTAAGTACAAGAAGACTGATTCTTCCTACTGTCTATGTTTTGAACCATTCCTGTGACCCTAGTTATAGATTCCGATGCTTCACTTCAGCTTTAATGTATCCCTCTGACCTTATTGCCGATGAAACACCGAAATTGCATCGGAATTAAATACAAAAGGCACATTGCTGACTTAAGGACAAGAAGACTGACTCTTCTTACTGACTATGTTTTGAAACATTGCTGTGACTCTAGTTATAGATTCCGATGCTTCACTTCAGGTTCACTGTATCCCTTGGACCTTCTTATTGACGATGAATCACAGGAATTGCATCGGAATTAAACACAAAATGCACAATGCTGACTTAAGTACAAGAAGACTGACTCTTCTTACTGTCTATATTTTGAACCATTCCAGTGACACTAGTTATAGATTCCGATGCTTCACTTCAGGTTTACTGTATTCCTTGGACCTTCTTATTGACGATGAAACACAGAAATTGCATCGAAATTAAATACAAAAGGCACAATGCCGACTTAAGTACAAGAAGACTGACTCTTCTTACTGTCTATGTTTTGAACCATTCCTGTGACAATAGTTATAGATTCCGATGCCTCACTCCAGGTTTACTGTATCCCTTGGACCTTCTTATTGACGATGAAACACAGAAACTGCATCGGAATGAAATAGAAATGGCACAATGCCGACTTAATTACAAGAGGACTGACTCTTCTTATTGATAATAGTTTGAACCATTCCGGTGACAATAGTTATAGATTCCGATGCTTCACTTCAGGTTTACTGTATCCCTTGGAAATTGTTATTGACGGTGACACACAGAAATAGCATTGGAATTAAATACAAAAGGCAAAATGCCAACTTTAGTACACGAAGACTGACTCTTCTTACTGTCTATGTTTTGAACCATTCCTGTGACAATAGTTATAGATTCCGATGCCTCACTCCAGGTTTACTGTATCCCTTGGACCTTCATATTGACGATGAAACACAGAAATGGCATCGGAATGAAATAGAAAAGGCACAATGCAGACTTAAGTACAAGAAGACTGACTCTTCGTACTGACTATGATTTGAACCATTCCTGTGACACTAGTTATAGATTCCGATGCTTCACTTCAGGTTTACAGTTGCCCTTGGACCTTTGTATTGACGATGAAACACAGAAATTGCAACGGAATTAAATACAAAAGGCAAATTGCCAACTTTAGTACACGAAGAGGCTGACTCTTCTAACTGTCTATGTTTTGAACCATTCCTGTGACACTAGTTATGGATCCCGATGATACACTCCAAGTTCACTGTATCCCCTGGACCTTCTTATTGACGATAAAACACAGAAATTGCATCGGAATTAAATACAAAAGGCACAATGCCGACTTACGGACAAGAAGACTGACTCTTCTTACCGACTTAGTTTTGAACCATTCCTGTGACACTAGTTATAGATTCCGATGCTTCACTTCAGGTTTACTGTATACCTTGGACCTTCTTATTGACGATGAAACACAGAAATTGCATCGGAATTAAATACAAAAGGCACAATGCCGACTTAAGTACAAGAAGACTGACTCTTCCCACTGTCTATGTTTTGAACCAATCCTGTGACACTAGTTTCGGATTCCGATGCTTCACTTCTGGTTTACTGTATCCCTCTGACCTTCTTATTGACAATGAAACACAGAAATTGCATCGGAATTAAATACAAAAGGCACAATGCCGACTTAAGTACAAGAAGACTGACTCTTCCTACTGTCTATGTTTTGAACCATTCCTGTGACACTAGTTGTGGATTCCGATGCTTCACTTCAGGTTTAGTGTATCCCTCTGACCTTCTTATTGACGATGAAACACAGAAATTGCATCGGAATTAAATGCAAATTGGCACAATGCCGACATAAGAACAAGAAGACTGACTCTTCTTACTGACTCTGTTTTGAACCATTCCTGTGACACTAGCAATAGATTCCGATGCTTCACTTCGGATTTACTGTATCCCTCTGACCTTCGTATTGACGATGAAACACAGAAATTGCATCGGTATTAAATACAAAAGGCACAATGCCGACTTAAGTACAAGAAGACTGACTCTTCTTACTGTCTATGTCTTGACCCATTCCATTGACACTAGTTATGGATTCCGATGCTTCACTCCGGGTTCACTGTATCCCTTGGACCTTTTTACTGACGATGAAACACAGAAATTGCATCGGAATTAAATACAAAAGGCAAATTGCCAACTTCAGTACACGAAGACTGACTCTTCTTACTGTCTATGTTTTGAACCATTCCTGTGACACTAGTTATGGATCCCGATGCTGTACTCCAGGTTTACTGTATCCCCTGGACCTTCTTATTGACGATGAAACACAGAAATTGCATCGGAATTAAATACAAAAGGCACAATGCCGACTTAAGGACAAGAAGACTGACTCTTCTCACTGACTTAGTTTTGAACCATTCCTGTGACACTAGTTATAGATTCCGATGCTTCACTTCAGGTTTTTTGTATCCCTCTGTCCTTCTTATTGACGATGAAACACAGATATTGCATCGGAATTAAATACAAAAGGCACAATGCCGACTTAAGTACAAGAAGACTGACTCTTCCTACTGTCTATGTTTTGAACCATTCCTGTGACACTAGTTATAGATTCCGATGCTTCACTTCAGGTTTACTGTATCCCTCTGACCTTATTGCCGATGAAACACAGAAATTGCATCGGAATTATATACAAATGGCACAATTGCGACTTAAGGACAAGATGACTGACTGTTCATACTGACTATGTTTTGAACCATTCCTGTGACACTAGTTATAGATTCCGATGCCTCACTTAAGGTTTACTGTATCCCTGTGACCTTCTTATTGACGATGAAACACAGAGATTGCATCGGAATTAAATAGAAAAGGCACGATGCCGACTTAAGTACAAGAAGACTGACTCATCTTACTGTCCATGTTTTGAACCATTCCTGTGGCACTAGTTGTAGATTCCGATGCTTCACTTCAGGTTTACTGTATCCCTTGGACCTTCTTATAGACGATGAAACACAGAAATTGCATCGGAATTAAGTAGAAAATGCACAATGCCAACTAAAGTACAAGTAGACTGACTCTTCTTAGTGATTATAGTTTGAACCATTGCTGTGACACTAGTTATAGATTCCGACGCTTTACTTCAGGTTTACTGTATACCTTGGACATTCTTATTGACGATGAAACACAGAAATTGCATCGGAATTAAATAGAAAAGACACAATGTCAACTTAAGTACAAGAAGACTGACTCTTCTTACTGCCTATGTATTGAACCATTCCATTGACACTAGTTATAGATTCCGATGCTTCACTCCTGGTTTACTGTATCCCTTGGACCTTCTTATTGACGATGAAACACAGAAATTGCATCGGAATTAAATTGAAAAGGCACAATGCCGACTTATGTACAAGAAGACTGACTCTTCTTATTGACTATGTTTTGAACCATTCCTGTGACACTAGTTATAGATTCCGATGCTTCACTTCATGTTTACTGTATCCCTTGGACCTTCTTATTGACGATGAAACACGGAAATTGCATCGGAATTAAATACAAAAGGCACAATGACGACTTAAGTACAAGAAGACAGACTCTTCTTACTGTCTATGTTTCAACCATTCCTGTGACACTAGTTATAGATTCCGATGCTTCACTTCAGGTTTACTGTATCCCTCTGACCTTCTTATTGACGATGAAACACAGAAATTGCATCGGAATTAAATACAAAAGGCACAATGCCGACTTAAGTACAAGAAGACTGACTCTTCTTACTGACTATGTTTTGAACCATTCCAGTGACACTAGTTATAGATTCCGATGCTTCACTCCTGGTTTACTGTATCCCTTGGACCTTCTTATTGACGATGAAACACAGAAATTGCATCGGAATTAAATTGAAAAGGCACAATGCCGACTTAAGTACAAGAAGACTGACTTCTTACTGACTATGTTTTTAACCATTCCTGTGACACTAGTTATAGATTCCGATGCTTCACTTCAAGTTTACTGTATCCCTCTGACCTTCTTATTGACGATGAAACACTGAAATTGCATCGGAATTAAATAGAAAAGGCACAATGCCGACTTATGTACAAGAAGACTGACTCTTCTTATTGACTATGTTTTGAACCATTCCAGTGACACTAGTTATAGATTCCGATGCTTCACTTCAGGTTTACTGTATCCCTCTGACCTTCTTATTGACGATGAAACACAGAAATTGCATCGTAATTATATACAAAAGCCACAATGCCAACTTAAGTACAAGATGACTGACTCTTCTTACTGTCTATGATTCGAACCATTGCTGTGACACTAGTTATAGATTCCGATGCTTCACTTCAGGTTTACTGTTTCCCTTGGACCTTCTTAATTGACGATGAAACACAGAAATTGCATCGGAATTAAATACATAAGGCACAATGCCGACTTAAGTGCAAGAGGACTGACTCTTCCTACTGTCTATGGTTTGAACCAATTCTGTGACACTAGTTATAGAGTCCGATGCTTCACTTCAGGTTTACTGTATCCCTTGGAACTTCTTATTGACGAAGAATCACAGAAATTGGATCGGAATTAAATACAAAATGCACAATGCCAACTTAAGGACAAGAAGACTGACTCTTCCTACTGTCTATATTTTGAACCATTCCAGTGACACTAGTTATAGATTCCGATGCTTCACTTCAGGTTTACTGAATTCCTTGGACCTTCTTATTGACGATGAAACACAGAAATTTCATCGGAATTAAGTACAAAAGGCACAATGCCGACTTAAGTACAAGAAGACTGACTCTTCCTACTGTCTATGCTTTGAACCAATTCTGTGACACTAGTAATAGAGTCCGATGCTTCACTTCAGGCTTACTGTATCCCTTGGACCTTCTTATTGACGATGAATCACAGGAATTGCATCGGAATTAAATACACAAGGCACAATGCCGACTTAACTACAAGAAGACTGACTCTTCTTACTGTCTATATTTTGAACCATTCCAGTGACACTAGTTATAGATTCCGATGCTTCACTTCAGGTTTACTGTATTCCTTGGACCTTCTTATTGACGATGAAACACAGAAATTGCATCGAAACTAAATACAAAAGGCACAATGCCGCCTTAAATACAAGAAGACTGACTCTTCTTACTGTCAATGTTTTGAACCATTACTGTGTTACTAGTTATAGATTCCGATGCTCCTCTGCAGGTTTACTGTATCCCTTGGACCATCTTGTTGGCGATGTAACACAGAAATTGCATCGGAATTAAATAAAAAAGGCACAATGCCGACTTATGGACAAAAAAGACTGACTCTTCTTATTGACTATGTTTTGAACCATTCCTGTGACACTAGTTATAGATTCCGATGCTTCACTTCATGTTTACTGTATCCCTTGGACCTTCTTATTTACGATGAAACACGGAAATTGCATCGGAATTAAATACAAAATGCACAATGACGACTTAAGTACAAGAAGACAGACTCTTCTTACTGTCTATGTTTCAACCATTCCTGTGACACTAGTTATAGATTCCGATGCTTCACTTCATGTTTACTGTATCCCTTGGACCTTCTTATTGACGATGAAACACGGAAATTGCATCGGAATTAAATACAAAAGGCACAATGACGACTTAAGTACAAGAAGACAGACTCTTCTTACTGTCTATGTTTCAACCATTCCTGTGACACTAGTTATAGATTCCGATGCTTCACTTCAGGTTTACTGTATCCCTCTGACCTTCTTATTGACGATGAAACACAGAAATTGCATCGGAATTAAATACAAAAGGCACAATGCCGACTTAAGTACAAGAAGACTGACTCTTCTTACTGACTATGTTTTGAACCATTCCAGTGACACTAGTTATAGATTCCGATGCTTCACTCCTGGTTTACTGTATCCCTTGGACCTTCTTATTGACGATGCAACACAGAAATTGCATCGGAATTAAATTGAAATGGCACAATGCCGACTTAAGTACAAGAAGACTGACTTCTTACTGACTATGTTTTTAACCATTCCTGTGACACTAGTTATAGATTCCGATGCTTCACTTCAAGTTTACTGTATCCCTCTGACCTTCTTATTGACGATGAAACACTGAAATTGCATCGGAATTAAATAGAAAAGGCACAATGCCGACTTATGTACAAGAAGACTGACTCTTCTTATTGACTATGTTTTGAACCATTCCAGTGACACTAGTTATAGATTCCGATGCTTCACTTCAGGTATACTGTATCCCTCTGACCTTCTTATTGACGATGAAACACAGAAATTGCATCGTAATTATATACAAAAGCCACAATGCCAACTTAAGTACAAGAAGACTGACTCTTCTTACTGTCTATGATTCGAACCATTGCTGTGACACTAGTTATAGATTCCGATGCTTCACTTCAGGTTTACTGTTTCCCTTGGACCTTCTTAATTGACGATGAAACACAGAAATTGCATCGGAATTAAATACATAGGGCACAATGCCGACTTAAGTGCAAGAGGACTGACTCTTCCTACTGTCTATGGTTTGAACCAATTCTGTGACACTAGTTATAGAGTCCGATGCTTCACTTCAGGTTTACTGTATCCCTTGGAACTTCTTATTGACGAAGAATCACAGAAATTGGATCGGAATTAAATACAAAATGCACAATGCCAACTTAAGGACAAGAAGACTGACTCTTCCTACTGTCTATATTTTGAACCATTCCAGTGACACTAGTTATGGATTCCGATGCTTCACTTCAGGTTTACTGAATTCCTTGGACCTTCTTATTGACGATGAAACACAGAAATTTCATCGGAATTAAGTACAAAAGGCACAATGCCGACTTAAGTACAAGAAGACTGACTCTTCCTACTGTCTATGCTTTGAACCAATTCTGTGACACTAGTAATAGAGTCCGATGCTTCACTTCAGGCTTACTGTATCCCTTGGACCTTCTTATTGACGATGAATCACAGGAATTGCATCGGAATTAAATACACAAGGCACAATGCCGACTTAACTACAAGAAGACTGACTCTTCTTACTGTCTATATTTTGAACCATTCCAGTGACACTAGTTATAGATTCCGATGCTTCACTTCAGGTTTACTGTATTCCTTGGACCTTCTTATTGACGATGAAACACAGAAATTGCATCGAAACTAAATACAAAAGGCACAATGCCGCCTTAAATACAAGAAGACTGACTCTTCTTACTGTCAATGTTTTGAACCATTACTGTGTTACTAGTTATAGATTCCGATGCTCCTCTGCAGGTTTACTGTATCCCTTGGACCATCTTGTTGGCGATGTAACACAGAAATTGCATCGGAATTAAATAAAAAAGGCACAATCCCGACTTATGGACAAAAAAGACTGACTCTTCTTATTGACTATGTTTTGAACCATTCCTGTGACACTACTTATAGATTCCGATGCTTCACTTCATGTTTACTGTATCCCTTGGACCTTCTTATTGACGATGAAACACGGAAATTGCATCGGAATTAAATACAAAAGGCACAATGACGACTTAAGTACAAGAAGACAGACTCTTCTTACTGTCTATGTTTCAACCATTCCTGTGACACTAGTTATAGATTCCGATGCTTCACTTCAGGTTTACTGTATCCCTCTGACCTTCTTATTGACGATGAAACACAGAAATTGCATCGGAATTAAATACAAAAGGCACAATGCCGACTTAAGTACAAGAAGACTGACTCTTCTTACTGACTATGTTTTGAACCATTCCTGTGACACTAGTTATAGATTCCGATGCTTCACATCAGGTTTACTGTATCCCTCTGACCTTCTTATTGACGATGAAACACAGAAATTGCATCGGAAATAAATAGAAAAGGCACAATGCCGACTTAAGTACCAGAAGACTGACTCTTCTTACTGACTATGTTTTGAACCATTCCTGTGACACTAGTTATAGATTCCGATGCTTCACTTCAGAATTACTGTATCCCTCTGACCTTCTTATTGACGATGAAACACAGAAATTGCATCGGAATTAAATACAAAAGGCACAATGCCGACTTAAGTACCAGAAGACTGACTGTTCCTACTGTCTATGTTTTGAACCATTCCTGTGACACTAGATATAGATTCCGATGCTTCACTTCTCGTTTACTGTATCCCTCTGACTTTATTGCCGATGAATCACAGAAATTGCATCGTAATTAAATACAAAAGGCACAATGCCGACTTAAGGACAAGAAGACTGACTCTTTTTACTGACTATGTTTTGAACCATTCCTGTGACTCTAGTTATAGATTCTGATGCTTCACTTCAGGTTTACTGTATCCCTCTGACCTTCTTATTGACGATGAAACACAGAAATTGCATCGTAATTAAATACAAGAGCCACAATGCCGACTTAAGTACAAGAAGACTGACTCTTCTTACTGTCTATGATTTGAACCATTCCCGTGACACAAGTTATAGATTCCGATGCTTCACTTCAGGTTTACTGTTTCCCGTGGACCTTCTTATTGACGATGAAACACAGAAATTGCATCGGAATTAAATACAAAAGGCACAATGCCGACTTAAGTACAAGAAGACTGACTCTTCCTACTGTCTATGTTTTGAACCAATTCTGTGACACTAGTTATAGAGTCCGATGCTTCACTTCAGGTTTACTGTATCCCTTGGAACTTCTTATTGACGATGAAACACAGAAATTGCATCGGAATTAAATACAAAAGGGACAATGCCGACGTAAGTACCCGAAGACTGACTCTTCTTACTGACTATGCCTTGAACCATTCCTGTGACACTAGTTATAGATTCCGATGCTTCACTTCAGATTTACTGTATCCCTCTGCCCTTCTTATTAACGATGAAACACTGAAATTGCATCGGAATTAAATACAAATGGACGATGCCGACTTAAGTACCCGAAGACTGACTCTTCTTACTGTCAATGTTTGAACCATTCCTGTGACACTGGTTATAGATTCCGATGCTTCACTTCAGGATTACTGTTTCCCGTGGACCTTCTTATTGACGATGAAACACAGAAATTGCATCGGAATTAAATACAAATGGCACAAAGGCGACTTAAGGACAAGATGACTGACTGTTCATACTGACTATGTTTTGAACCATTCCTGTGACACTAGTTATAGATTCCGATGCTTGACTTAAGGTTTACTGTATCCCTGTGACCTTCTTATTGACGATGAAACACAGAGATTGCATCGCAATTAAATAGAAAAGGCACGATGCCGACTTAAGTACAAGAAGACTGACTCTTTTTACGGTCTATGTTTTGAACCATTCCTGAGGCACTAGTTGTAGATTCCGATGCTTCACTTCAGGTTTACTGTATCCCAGTGACCTTCTTATTGACGATTAAACACAGAGATTGCATCGGAATGAAATAGAAAAGACACAATGCCGACTTAAGTACAAGAAGACTGACTCATCTTATTGTCTATGTTTTGAACCATTCCTGTGGCACTAGTTGTAGATTCCGATGCTTCACTTCAGGTTTACTGTATCCCTTGGACATTCTTATGGACGATGAAACACAGAAATTGCATCGGAATTAAATATAAAAGGCACAATGCCGACTTAAGTACAAGAAGACTGACTCTTCTTACTGTCTATGTTATGAACCATTCCTGTGCCACTAGTTATAGATTCCGATGCTTCACTCCAGGTTTACTATATCCCTTGGACCTTCTTATTGACGATGAAACACAGAAATTGCATCGGAATTAAATAGAAAAAGCACAATGCCGACTAAAGTACAAGTAGACTGACTCTTCTTCGTGATTATAGTTTGAACCATTGCTGTGACACTAGTTATAGATTCCGACGCATTTCTTCAGGTTTACTGTATACCTTGGACATTCTTATTGACGATGAAACACAGAAATTGCATCGGAATTAAATAAAAAAGGCACAATGCCGACTTATGGACAAAAAAGACTGACTCTTCTTATTGACTATGTTTTGAACCATTCCTGTGACACTAGTTATAGATTCCGATGCTTCACTTCATGTTTACTGTATCCCTTGGACCTTCTTATTGACGATGAAACACGGAAATTGCATCGGAATTAAATACAAAAGGCACAATGACGACTTAAGTACAAGAAGACAGACTCTTCTTACTGTCTATGTTTCAACCATTCCTGTGACACTAGTTATAGATTCCGATGCTTCACTTCAGGTTTACTGTATCCCTCTGACCTTCTTATTGACGATGAAACACAGAAATTGCATCGGAATTAAATACAAAAGGCACAATGCCGACTTAAGTACAAGAAGACTGACTCTTCTTACTGACTATGTTTTGAACCATTCCTGTGACACTAGTTATAGATTCCGATGCTTCACATCAGGTTTACTGTATCCCTCTGACCTTCTTATTGACGATGAAACACAGAAATTGCATCGGAAATAAATAGAAAAGGCACAATGCCGACTTAAGTACAAGAAGACTGACTCTTCTTACTGACTATGTTTTGAACCATTCCTGTGACACTAGTTATAGATTCCGATGCTTCACTTCAGGTTTACTGTATCCCTCTGACCTTCTTATTGACGATTAAACACAGAAATTGCGTCGGAAATAAATAGAAAAGGCACAATGCCGACTTAAGTACCAGAAGACTGACTCTTCTTACTGACTATGTTTTGAACCATTCCTGTGACACTAGTTATAGATTCCGATGCTTCACTTCAGGTTTACTGTATCCCTCTGACCTTCTTATTGACGATGAAACACAGAAATTGCATCGGAATTAAATACAAAAGGCACAATGCCGACTTAAGTACCAGAAGACTGACTGTTCCTACTGTCTATGTTTTGAACCATTCCTGTGACACTAGATATAGATTCCGATGCTTCACTTCTCGTTTACTGTATCCCTCTGACTTTATTGCCGATGAATCACAGAAATTGCATCGTAATTAAATACAAAAGGCACAATGCCGACTTAAGGACAAGAAGACTGACTCTTTTTACTGACTATGTTTTGAACCATTCCTGTGACTCTAGTTATAGATTCTGATGCTTCACTTCAGGTTTACTGTATCCCTCTGACCTTCTTATTGACGATGAAACACAGAATATGCATCGTAATTAAATACAAGAGCCACAATGCCGACTTAAGTACAAGAAGACTGACTCTTCTTACCTTCTATGATTTGAACCATTCCCGTGACACAAGTTATAGATTCCGATGCTTCACTTCAGGTTTACTGTTTCCCGTGGACCTTCTTATTGACGATGAAACACAGAAATTGCATCGGAATTAAATACAAAAGGCACAATGCCGACTTAAGTACAAGAAGACTGACTCTTCCTACTGTCTATGTTTTGAACCAATTCTGTGACACTAGTTATAGAGTCCGATGCTTCACTTCAGGTTTACTGTATCCCTTGGAACTTCTTATTGACGATGAAACACAGAAATTGCATCGGAATTAAATACAAATGGACAATGCCGACTTAAGTACCCGAAGACTGACTCTTCTTACTGTCAATGTTTGAACCATTCCTGTGACACTGGTTATAGATTCCGATGCTTCACTTCAGGATTACTGTTTCCCGTGGACCTTCTTATTGACTATGAAACACAGAAATTGCATCGGAATTAAATACAAATGGCACAATGGCGACTTAAGGACAAGATGACTGACTGTTCATACTGACTATGTTTTGAACCATTCCTGTGACACTAGTTATAGATTCCGATGCTTCACTTAAGGTTTACTGTATCCCTGTGACCTTCTTATTGACGATGAAACACAGAGATTGCATCGCAATTAAATAGAAAAGGCACGATGCCGACTTAAGTACAAGAAGACTGACTCTTCTTACTGTCTATGTTTTGAACCATTCCTGTGGCACTAGTTGTAGATTCCGATGCTTCACTTCAGGTTTACTGTATCCCAGTGACCTTCTTATTCACGATTAAACACAGAGATTGCATCGGAATGAAATAGAAAAGACACAATGCCGACTTAAGTACAAGAAGACTGACTCATCTTACAGTCTATGTTTTGAACCATTCCTGTGGCACTAGTTGTAGATTCCGATGCTTCACTTCAGGTTTACTGTATCCCTTGGACATTCTTATTGACGATGAAACACAGAAATTGCATCGGAATTAAAAATAAAAGGCACAATGCCGACTTAAGTACAAGAAGACTGACTCTTCTTACTGTCTATGTTATGAACCATTCCTGTGCCACTAGTTATAGATTCCGATGCTTCACTCCAGGTTTACTATATCCCTTGGACCTTCTTATTGACGATGAAACACAGAAATTGCATCGGAATTAAATAGAAAAAGCACAATGCCGACTAAAGTACAAGTAGACTGACTCTTCTTCGTGATTATAGTTTGAACCATTGCTGTGACACTAGTTATAGATTCCGACGCATTTCTTCAGGTTTACTGTATACCTTGGACATTCTTATTGTAGATGAAACACAGAAATTGCATCGGAATTAAATAGAAAAGATACAATGTCAACTTAAGTACAAGAAGACTGACTCATCTTACTGCCTATGTATTGAACCATTCCATTGACACTAGTTATAGATTCCGATGCTTCACTCCTGGTTTACTGTATCCCTTGGACCTTCTTATTGACGATGAAACACAGATATTGCATCGGAATTAAATTCAAAAGGCACAATGCCGACTTAAGTACAAGAAGACTGACTTCTTACTGACTATGTTTTTAACCATTCCTGTGACACTAGTTATAGATTCCGATGCTTCACTTCAAGGTTACTGTATCCCTCTGACCTTCTTATTGACGATGAAACACTGAAATTGCATCGGAATTAAATAGAAAAGGCACAATGCCGACTTATGTACAAGAAGACTGACTCTTCTTATTGACTATGTTTTGAACCATTCCGGTGACACTAGTTATAGATTCCGATGCTTCACTTCAGGTTTACTGTATCCCTCTGACCTTCTTATTGACGATGAAACACAGAAATGGCATCGTAATTTTATACAAAAGCCACAATGCCAACTTAAGTACAAGAAGACTGACTCTTCTTATTGTCTATGATTCGAACCATTCCTGTGACACTAGTTATAGATTCCGATGCTTCACTTCAGGTTTACTGTTTCCCTTGGACCTTCTTAATTGACGATGAAACACAGAAATTGCATCGAAATTAAATACATAAGGCACAATGCCGACTTAAGTGCAAGAGGACTGACTCTTCCTACTGTCTATGGTTTGAACCAATTCTGTGACACTAGTTATAGAGTCCGATGCTTCACTTCAGGTGTACTGTATCCCTTGGAACTTCTTATTGACGAAGAATCACAGAAATTGGATCGGAATTAAATACAAAATGCACAATGCCAACTTAAGGACAAGAAGACTGACTCTTCTTACCGTCTATATTTTGAACCATTCCAGTGACACTAGTTATAGATTCCGATGCTTCACTTCAGGTTTACTGTATCCCTCTGACCTTCTTATTGACGATGAAACACAGAAATTGCATCGAAACTAAATACAAAAGGCACAATGCCGCCTTAAATACAAGAAGACTGACTCTTCTTACTGTCAATGTTTTGAACCATTACTGTGTTACTAGTTATAGATTCCGATGCTCCACTGCAGGTTTACTGTATCCCTTGGACCATCTTGTTGGCGATGAAACACAGAAATTGCATCGGAATTAAATAAAAAAGCACAATGCCGACTTATGGACAAAAAAGATTGACTCTTCTTACTGACTATGTTTTGAACCATTCCTGTGACACTAGTTATAGATTCCGATGCTTCACTTCATGTTTACTGTATCCCTTGGACCTTCTTATTGACGATGAAACACGGAAATTGCATCGGAATTAAATACAAAAGGCACAATGCCGACTTAAGTACATGAAGACAGACTGTTCTTACTGTCTACGTTTCAACCATTCCTGTGACACTAGTTATAGATTCCGATGCTTCACTTCAGGTTTACTGTATCCCTCTGACCTCCTTATTGACGATGAAACACAGATATTGCATCGGAATTAAATACAATAGGCACAATGCCGACTTAAGTACAAGAAGACTGACTCTCTTTACTGACAATGCTTTGAACCATTCCTGTGACACTAGTTATAGATTCCGATGCTTCACATCAGGTTTACTGTATCCCCCTGACCTTCTTATTGACGATGAAACACAGAAATTGCATCGGAAATAAATAGAAAAGGCACAATGCCGACTTAAGTACAAGAAGACTCACTCTTCTTACTGACTATGTTTTGAACCATTCCTGTGACACTAGTTATAGATTCCGATGCTTCACTTCAGGTTTACTGTATCCCTCTGACTTTCTTATTGACGATTAAACACAGAAATTGCATCGGAATTAAATAGAAAAGGCACAATGCCGACTTATGTACAAGAAGACAGACTCTTCTTATTGACTATGTTTTGAACCATTCCGGTGACACTAGTTATAGATTCCGATGCTTCACTTCAGGTTTACTGTATCCCTCTGACCTTCTTATAGACGATGAAACACAGAAATTGCATCGTAATTATATACAAAAGCCACAATGCCAACTTAAGTACAAGAAGACTGACTCTTCTTACTGTCTATGATTCGAACCATTCCTGTGACACTAGTTATAGATTCCGATGCTTCACTTCAGGTTTACTGTTTCCCTTGGACCTTCTTAATTGACGATGAAACACAGCAATTGCATCGGAATTAAATACATAAGGCACAATGCCGACTTAAGTGCAAGAGGACTGACTCTTCCTACTGTCTATGGTTTGAACCAATTCTGTGACACTAGTTATAGAGTCCGATGCTTCACTTCAGGTCTACTGTATCCCTTGGAACTTCTTATTGACGAAGAATCATAGAAATTGGATCGGAATTAAATACAAAAGGCACAATGCCAAGAAGACTGACTCTTCTTACTGTCTATATTTTGAACCATTCCAGTGACACTAGTTATAGATTCCGATGCTTCACTTCAGGTTTACTGAATTCCTTGGACCTTCTTATTGACGATGAAACACAGAAATTTCATCGGAATTAAGTACAAAAGCCACAATGCCGACTTAAGTACAAGAAGACTGACTCTTCCTACTGTCTATGCTTTGAACCAATTCTGTGACACTAGTAATAGAGTCCGATGCTTCACTTCAGGCTTACTGTATCCCTTGGACCTTCTTATTGACGGAGAATCACAGGAATTGCATCGGAATTAAATACACAAGGCACAATGCCGACTTAACTACAAGAAGACTGACTCTTCTTACTGTCTATATTTTGAACCATTCCAGTGACACTAGTTATAGATTCCGATGCTTCACTTCAGGTTTACTGTATTCCTTGGACCTTCTTATTGACGATGAAACACAGAAATTGCATCGAAACTAAATACAAAAGGCACAATGCCGCCTTAAATACAAGAAGACTGACTCTTCTTACTGTCAATGTTTTGAACCATTACTGTGTTACTAGTTATAGATTCAGATGCTCCACTGCAGGTTTACTGTATCCCTTGGACCATCTTGTTGGCGATGAAACACAGAAATTGCATCGGAATTAAATAAAAAAGGTACAATGCCGACTTACGGACAAAAAAGACTGACTCTTCTTACTGACTATGTTTTGAACCATTCCTGTGACACTAGTTATAGATTCCGATGCTTCACTTCATGTTTACTGTATCCCTTGGACCTTCTTATTGACGATGAAACACGGAAATTGCATCGGAATTAAATACAAAAGGCACAATGCCGACTTAAGTACAAGAAGACAGACTCTTCTTACTGTCTATGTTTCAACCATTCCTGTGACACTAGTTATAGATTCCGATGCTTCACTTCAGGTTTACTGTATCCCTCTGACCCTCTTATTGACGATGAAACACAGAAATTGCATCGGAATTAAATACAAAAGGCACAATGCCGACTTAAGTACAAGAAGACTGACTCTTCTTACTGACCATGTTTTGAACCATTCCTGTGACACTAGTTATAGATTCCGATGCTTCACATCAGGTTTACTGTATCCCTCTGACCTTCTTATTGACGATGAAACACAGAAATTGCATCGGAAATAAATAGAAAAGGCACAATGCCGACTTAAGTACAAGAAGACTGACTCATCTTACTGACTATGTTTTGAACCATTCCTGTGACACTAGTTATAGATTCCGATGCTTCACTTCAGGTTTACTGTATCCCTCTGACCTTCTTATTGACGATTAAACACAGAAATTGCATCGGAAATAAATAGAAAAGCACAATGCCGACTTAAGTACAAGAAGACTGACTCTTCTTACTGACTATGTTTTGAACCATTCCTGTGACACTAGTTATAGATTCCGATGCTTCACTTCAGGTTTACTGTATCCCTCTGACCTTCTTATTGACGATGAAACACAGAAATTGCATCGGAATTAAATACAAAAGGCACAATGCCGACTTAAGGACAAGAAGACTGACTGTTCCTACTGTCTATGTTTTGAACCATTCCTGTGACACTAGATATAGATTCCGATGCTTCACTTCTCGTTTACTGTATCCCTCTGACTTTATTGCCGATGAATCACAGAAATTGCATCGTAATTAAATACAAAAGGCACAATGCCGACTTAAGGACAAGAAGACTGACTCTTCTTACTGACTATGTTTTGAACCATTCCTGTGACTCTAGTTATATATTCTGATGCTTCACTTCAGGATTACTGTATCCCTCTGACCTTCTTATTGACGGTGAAACACAGAAATTGCATCGGAATTAAATACGAAAGGCACGATGCCGACTTAAGTACAAGAAGACTGACTCTTCTTACTGACTATGTTTGAAGAATTCCTGTGACACTAGTTATAGATTCCGATGCTTTACTTCAGGTTTACTGTATACCTTGGACCTTCTTATTGACGATGAAACACAGAAAATGCATCGGAATTAAATACAAAAGGCACAATGCCGACATAACTACAAGAAGGCTGATTCTTCCTACTGTCTATGTTTTGAACCATTCCTGTGACACTAGTTGTGGATTCCGATGCTTCACTTCAGGTTTACTGTATCCCTCTGACCTTCTTATTGACGATGAAACACAGACATTGCATCGGAATTAAATACAAAAGGTACAATGCCGACTTAAGTACAAGAAGACTGACTCTTCTTACTGTCTATGTTTTGACCCATTCCATTGACACTATTTATGGATTCCGATGCTTCACTCCAGGTTTACTGTATCCCTCTGACCTTCTTATTGACGGTGAAACACAGAAATTGCATCGGAATTAAATACAAAAGACACAATGCCGACTTAAGTACATGAAGACTGACTCTTCCTACTATCTATGTTTTGAACCATTCCTGTGACTGTAGTATTGGATTCCGATGCTCCACTTCAGTTTTACTGTATCCCTCAACCTTCTTATTGACAATGAAACACAGAAATTGCATGGGAATTAAATACAAAAGGCACAATGCCGACCTAAGTACAACCAAACTGATTCATCCTACTGTCTATGTTTTGAACCATTCCTGTGACACTAGTTATAGATTCCGATGCTTCACTTCAGGTTTACTGTATCCCTCTGACCTTATTGCCGATGAAACACAGAAATTGCTTCGGAATTAAATACAAAAGGCACAATGGCGACTTAAGGACAAGAAGACTGTCTCTTCTTACTCACTTTGTTTTGAACCATTCCTGTGACACTAGTTATAGATTGCGATGCTTCACTTCAGGTTTACTGTTTCCCTTGGACCTTCTTATTGCGAATGAAACACAGAAATTGCATCGGAATTAAAAACAAAAGGCACAATGCCGAGTTAAGTACAAGAAGACTGACTCTTCCTACTGTCTACGTTTTGAACCACTTCTGTGACACTAGTTATAGAGTCCGATGCTGCACTTCAGGTTTACTGTATCCCTTGGACCTTCTTATTGACGGATAAACACAGAAATTGCATCGGAATTAAATACAAAAGGCACAATGCCGACTTAAGGACAAGAAGACTGACTGTTCATACTGACTATGTGTTGAACCATTCCTGTAACACTAGTTATAGATTCCGATGCTTCACTTCAGGTTTACTGTATCCCACTGTCCTTCTTATTGACAGTGAAACACAGAAATTGCATGGGAATTAAATACAAAAGTCACAATGCCGACTTAAGTACAAGAAAACTGACTCATCCTACTGTCTATGTTTTGAACAATTCCTGTGACACTAGTTATAGATTCCGATGCTTCACTTCAGGTTTCCTGAATCCCTCTGACCTTATTGCCGATGAAACACAGAAATTGCTTCGGAATTAAATACAAAAGGCACAATGGCGACTTAAGGACAAGAAGACTGACTGTTCATACTGACTATGTGTTGAACCATTCCTGTGACACTAGTTTTAGATTCCGATGCATCACTTCAGGTTTACTGTATCCCTGTGATCTTCTTATTGACGATGAAACACAGAGATTGCATCGGAATTAAATAGAAAAGGCACAATGCCGACATAAGTACAAGATGACTGATTCTTCTTACTGTCTATGTTTTGAACAATTCCGGTGACACTAGTTATAGATTCCGATGCTTCACTTCACGTTTACTGTATCCCTCTGACCTTCGTATTGAAGATGATACACAGAAATTGCATCGTAATTAAATACAAAAGCCACAATGCCGACTTAAGTACAAGAAGACTGACTCTTCTTACTGTCTATGATTCGAACCATTCCTGTGACACTAGTCATAGATTCCGATGCTTCACTTCAGGTTTACTGTTTCCCTTGGAACTTCTTAATTGACGATGAAACACAGAAATTGCATCGGAATTAAATACAAAAGGCACAATGCCGACTTAAGTACAAGAGGACTGACTCTTCCTACTGTCTATGTTTTGAACCAATTCCGTGACACTTGTTATAGAGTCCGATGCTTCACTTCAGGTTTACTGTATCCCTTGGAACTTCTTATTGACGAAAAATCACAGAAATTGGATCGGAATTAAATACAAAAGGCACAATGCCAACTTAAGGACAAGAAGAGTGACTCCTTCGTACTGTCTATATTTTGAAGCATTCCAGTGACACTAGTTATAGATTCCGATGCTTCACTTCAGGTTTACTGAATTCCTTGGACCTTCTTCTTGACGATGAAACACAGAAATTTCATCGGATTTAAGTACAAAAGGCACAATGCCGACTTAAGTACAAGAAGACTGACTCTTCCTACTGTCTATGCTTTGAACCAATTCTGTGACACTAGTAATAGAGGTCGATGCTTCACTTCAGGTTTACTGTATCCCTCTGACCTTCTTATTGACGATGAAACACAGACATTGCATCGGAATTAAATACACAAGGCACAATGCCGACTTAACTACAAGAAGACTGACTCCTCTTACTGTCTATATTTTGAACCATTCCAGTGACACTAGTTATAGATTCCGATGCTCCACTGCAGGTTTACTGTATCCCTTGGACCATCTTGTTGGCGATGAAACACAGAAATTGCATCGGAATTAAATAAAAAATGCACAATGCCGACTTATGGACAAAAAAGACTGACTCTTCTTACTGACTATGTTTTGAACCATTCCTGTGACACTAGTTATAGATTCCGATGCTTCACTTCATGTTTACTGTATCCCTTGGACCTTCTTATTGACGATGAAAGACGGAAATTGCATCGGAATTAAATACAAAAGGCACAATGCCGACTGAAGTACAAGTAGACTGACTCTTCTTACTGACTATGTTTTGAACCATTCCTGTGACACTAGTTATAGATTCCGATGCTTCACATCAGGTTTACTGTATCCCTCTGACCTTCTTATTGACGTTTAAACACAGAAATTGCATCGGAAATAAATAGAAAAGGCACAATGCCGACTTAAGTACAAGAAGACTGACTCTTCTTACTGACTATGTTTTGAACCATTCCTGTGACACTAGTTATAGATTCCGATGCTTCACTTCATTTTTACGGTATCCCTTGGACATTGTTATTGACGATGAAACACAGAAATTGCATCGGAATTAAATAAAAAAGGCACAATGCCGACTTACGTACAAGAAGACTGACTCTTCTTACAGTCTATGTTATGAACCATTCCTGTGACACTAATTATAGATTCCGATGCTTCACTCCAGGTTTACTATATCCCTTGGACCTTCTTATTGACGATGAAACACAGAAATTGCATCAGAATGAAATACAAAAGGCACAATGCCGACTTAAGGACAAGAAGACTGACTCTATTACTGACTGTGTTTTGAACCATTCCTGTGACACTAGTTATAGATTCCGATGCTTCACTTCAGATTTACTGTATCCCTCTGACCTTCTTATTGACGATGAAACTCAGAAATTGCATCGCAATTAAATACAAAAGGCACAATGCCGACCTAAGTACAAGAAGACTGACTCTTCTTACTGTCTATGTATTGAACCATTCCATTGACACTAGTTATAGATTCCGATGCTTCACTCCAGGTTTACTGTATCCCTTGGGCCTTCTTATTGACGATGAATTACAGAAATTGCATCGGAATTAAATTGAAAATGCACAATGCCGACTTAAGTACAGAAGACTGACTTCTTACTGACTATGTTTTTAACTATTCCTGTGACACTAGTTATAGATTCCGATGCTTCACTTCAGGGTTACTGTATCCCTCTGACCTTCTTATTGACGATGAAACTCAGAAATTGCATCGGAATTAAATACAAAGGGCACAATGCCAACTTAAGTACAAGAAGACGGACTCTTCTTACTGTCTATGAATTGAACCATTCCATTGACACTAGTTATAGTTTCCGATGCTTCACTCCAGTTCTACTGTATCCCTTGGACCTTCTTATAGACGATGAAACACAGAAATTGCATCGGAATTAAATAGAAAAGGCACAATGCCGACTTAAGTACAAGAAGACTGACTCTTCTTACTGCCTATGTTTTGAACCATTCCTGTGACACTAGTGATAGATTCCGATGCTTCAATTCAGGTTTACTGTATCCCTCTGACCTTCTTATTTACGATAAAACCCAGAAATTGCATCGGAATCAAATAGAAAAGGCACAATGCCGACTTAAGTACAAGAAGACTGACTCTTCTTACTGTCTATGTTTTGAACCATTCCTGTGACACTAGTTATAGATTCCGATGCTTCACTCCAGGTTTACTGTATCCATTGGACCTTCTTTTTGACGATGAAACACAGAAATTGCATCGGAATTAAATAGAAGAGGCACAATGCCGACTTAAGTACAAGAAGACTGACTCTTTTTAGTGACTATAGTTTGAACCATTGCTGTGACAATAGTTATAGATTCCGACGCTATACTTCAGGTTTACTGTATACCTTGGTCATTCTTATTGACGATGAAACACAGAAATTGCGGCAGAATTAAATAGAAAAGGCACAATGTAGAATTAAGTACAAGAAGACTGATTCTTTTTACTGTCTATGTTTTGAACCATTCCTGTGACACTAGTTACAGATTCCGATGCTTCACTTCAGGTTTACTGTATACCTTGGACCTTCTTATTGACGATGAAACACAGAAATTGCATCGGAATTAAAGACAAAAGGCACAATGCCGACTTAAGTACAAGAAGACTGACTCTTCCCAATGTCTATGTTTTGAACCATTCCTGTGACACTAGTTTTGGATTCCGATGCTTCACTTCAGGTTTACTGTATCCCTCTGGCCTTCTTATTGACAATGAAACACAGAAATTGCAGCGGAATTAAATACAAAAGGCACAATGCCGACTTAAGTACAAGAAGACTGACTGTTCCTACTGTCTATGTTTTGAACCATTCCTGTGACACTAGTTATAGATTCCGATGCTTCACTGCAGGTTTACTGTATCCCTCTGACTTTATTGCCGATGAAACACAGAAATTGCATCGGAATTAAATACAAAAGGCACAATGCCGACTTAAGGACCAGAAGACTGACTCTTCTTACTGACTATGTTTTGAACCATTCCTGTGACTCTAGTTATAGATTCCGATGCTTCACTTCAGGTTTCCTGTATCCCCCTGACCTTCCTATTGACGATGAAACACAGAAATTGCATCGTAATTAAATACAAAAGCCACAATGCCGCCTTAAGTACGAGAAGACTGACTCTTCTTACTGTCCATGATTTGAACCATTCCTGTGACACAAGTTATAGATTCCGATGCTTCACTTCAGGTTTACTGTATCCCTTGGAACTTCTTATTGACGATGAAACACAGAAATTGCATCGGAATTAAAAACAAAAGGCACAATGCCGACTTAAGGACAAGAAGAGTGACTCTTCTTACTGTCTATATTTTGAACCATTCCAGTGACACTAGTTATATATTCCGATGCTTCACTTCAGGGTTATTGGAATCCTTGGACCTTCTTATTGACGATGAAACGCAGAAATTTCATCGGAATTAAATACAAAAGGCACAATGCCGACTTAAGTACAAGAAGACTGACTCTTCTTACTGTCTATGTATCAACCATTCCTTTGACACTAGTCATAGATTCCGATGCTTCACTTCAGGGTTACTGTATCCCTCTGACCTTCTTATTGACGATGAAACACAGAAATTGCATCGGAATTAAATAGAAAAGGCACAATGCCGACTTAAGTACAAGAAGACTGAATCTTCTTTCTGTCTATGTTTTGAACCATTCCTGTGACACTAGTTATAGATTCCGATGCTTCACTCCAGGTTTACTGTATCCCATAGACCTTCTTATTGGCGATGATATACAGAAAATGCATCGGAATTAAATAGAAAAAGCACAATGCCGACTTAAGTACAAGAAGACTGACTCTTTTTAGTGACTATAGTTTGAACTATTGCTGTGACACTAGTTATAGATTCCGACGCTTTACTTCAGGTTTACTGTATACCTTGGACATTCTTATTGACGATGAAACACAGAAATTGCATCAGAATTAAATAGAAAAGGCACAATGTCGACTTAAGTACAAGAAGGCTGACTCTGTCCAATGTCTATGTTTTGAACCATTCCTGTGACACTAGTTTTGGATTGCGATGCTTCACTTCAGGTTTACTGTATCCCTCTGACTTTATTGCCGATGAAACACAGAAATTGCATCGGAAGTAAAAACAAAAGGCACAATGCCGACTTAAGGACAAGAAGACTGACTCTTCTTACTGACAATGTTTTGAACCATTCCTGTGACTCTAGTTATAGATTCCGATGCTTCACTTCAGGTTTACTGTATCCCTCTGAACTTCTTATTGACGATGAAACACAGATATTGCATCGTAATTAAATACAAAAGCCACAATGCCGACTTAAGTACAAGAAGACTGACTCTTCTTACTGTCTATGATTTGAACCATTCCTGTGACACTAGTTATAGATTCCGATGCTTCACTTCAGGTTTACTGTTCCCTTGGACCTTCTTATTGACGGTGACACACAGAAATAGCATTGGAATTAAATACAAAAGGCACAATGCCGACTTAAGTACAAGAAGACTGACTCTTCTTACTGTCTATGTATCAACCATTCCTTTGACACTAGTCATAGATTCCGATGCTTCACTTCAGGGTTACTGTATCCCTCTGACCTTCTTATTGACGATGAAACACAGAAATTGCATCGGAATTAAATAGAAAACTCACAATGCTGACTTAAGTACAAGAAGACTGACTCTACTTACTGTCTATGTTTTGAACCATTGCTGTGAGACTAGTTATAGATTCCCATACTTCACTCCAGGTTTACTGTAACCCTTGGACCTTCTTATTGACGATGAAACACAGAAATTGCATCGGAATTAAATAGAAAATGCACAATGCCGACTTAAGTACAAGAAGACTGACTCTTCTTACTGACTATGTTTTGAACCATTCCTGTGACACTAGTTATAGATTCCGATGGTTCACTTCAGGTTTACTGTATCCCTCTGACCTTCTTATTGACGATGAAACACAGAAATTGCATCGGAATTAAATAGAAAAGGCACAATGCCGACTTAAGTACAAGAAGACTGACTCTTTTTAGTGACTATAGTTTGAACCATTGCTGTGACAATAGTTATAGATTCCGACGCTATACTTCAGGTTTACTGTATACCTTGGTCATTCTTATTGACGATGAAACACAGAAATTGCAGCAGAATTAAATAGAAAAGGCACAATGTGGAATTAAGTACAAGAAGACTGATTCTTTTTACTGTCTATGTTTTGAACCATTCCTGTGACACTAGTTATAGATTCCGATGCTTCACTTCAGTTTTACTGTATACCTTGGACCTTCTTATTGACGATGAAACACAGAAATTGCATCGGAATTAAAGACAAAAGGCACAATGCCGACTTAAGTACAAGTAGACTGACTCTTCCCAATGTCTATGTTTTGAACCATTCCTGTGACACTAGTTTTGGATTCCGATGCTTCACTTCAGGTTTACTGTATCCCTCTGGCCTTCTTATTGACAATGAAACACAGAAATTGCAGCGGAATTAAATACAAAAGGCACAATGCCGACTTAAGTACAAGAAGACTGACTGTTCCTACTGTCTATGTTTTGAACCATTCCTGTGACACTAGTTATAGATTCCGATGCTTCACTTCAGGTTTACTGTATCCCTCTGACTTTATTGCCGATGAAACACAGAAATTGCATCGGAATTAAATACAAAAGGCACAATGCCGACTTAAGGACAAGAAGACTGACTCTTCTTACTGACTATGTTTTGAACCATTCCTGTGACTCTAGTTATAGATTCCGATGCTTCACTTCAGGTTTCCTGTATCCCCCTGACCTTCTTATTGACGATGAAACACAGAAATTGCATCGTAATTAAATACAAAAGCCACAATGCCGCCTTAAGTACAAGAAGACTGACTCTTCTTACTGTCCATGATTTGAACCATTCCTGTGACACTAGTTATAGATTCCGATGCTTCACTTCAGGTTTACTGTTCCCTTCGTCCTTCTTATTGACGATGAAACACAGAAATTGCATCGGAATTAAATACAAAAGGCACAATGCCGACTTAAGTACAAGAAGACTGACTCTTATTACGGTCTATGTTTTCACCAATTCTGTGACACTAGTTATAGAGTCCGATGCTTCACTTCAGGTTTACTGTATCCCTTGGAACTTCTTATTGACGATGAAACACAGAAATTGCATCGGAATTAAATACAAAAGGCTCAATGCCGACTTAAGGACAAGAAGAGTGACTCTTCTTACTTTCTATATTTTGAACCATTCCAGTGACACTAGTTATATATTCCGATGCTTCACTTCAGGGTTATTGGAATCCTTGGACCTCCTTATTGACGATGAAACGCAGAAATTTCATCGGAATTAAATACAAAAGGCACAATGCCGACTTAAGTACAAGAAGACTGACTCTTCTTACTGTCTATGTATCAACTATTCCTTTGACACTAGTCATAGATTCCGATGCTTCACTTCAGGGTTACTGTATCCCTCTGACCTTCTTATTGACGATGAAACACAGAAATTGCATCGGAATTAAATAGAAAAGGCACAATGCCGACTTAAGTACAAGAAGACTGACTCTTCTTTCTGTCTATGTTTTGAACCATTCCTGTGCCACTAGTTATAGATTCCGATGCTTCACTCCAGGTTTACTGTATCCCATAGACCTTCTTATTGACGATGAAATACAGAAAATGCATCGGAATTAAATAGAAAAAGCACAATGCCGACTTAAGTACAAGAAGACTGACTCTTTTTAGTGACTTTAGTTTGAACTATTGCTGTGACACTAGTTATAGATTCCGACGCTTTACTTCAGGTTTACTGTATACCTTGGACATTCTTATTGACGATGAAACACAGAAAATGCATCAGAATTAAATAGAAAAGGCACAATGTCGACTTAAGTACAAGAAGGCTGACTCTGTCCAATGTCTATGTTTTGAACCATTCCTGTGACACTAGTTTTGGATTGCGATGCTTCACTTCAGGTTTACTGAATCCCTCTGACTTTATTGCCGATGAAACACAGAAATTGCATCGGAAGTAAATACAAAAGGCACAATGCCGACTTAAGGACAAGAAGACTGACTCTTCTTACTGACTATGTTTTGAACCATTCCTGTGACTCTAGTTATAGATTCCGATGCTTCACTTCAGGTTTACTGTATCCCTCTGACCTTCTTATTGACGATGAAACACAGAAATTGCATCGTAATTAAATACAAAAGCCACAATGCCGACTTAAGTACAAGAAGACTGACTCTTCTTAAAGTCTATGATTTGAACCATTCCTGTGACACTAGTTATAGATTCCGATGCTTCACTTCAGGTTTACTGTTCCGTTGGACCTTCTTATTGACGGTGACACACAGAAATAGCATTGGAATTAAATACAAAAGGCACAATGCCGACTTAAGTACACGACGACTGACTCTTCTTATTGTCTATGTTTTGAACCTTTCCTGTGACACTAGTTATAGATTCCGATGCTTCACTTCAGGTTTACTGTATCCCTCTGTCCTTCTTATAGACGATGAAACACCGAAATTGCATCGGAATTAAATAGAAAACTCACAATGCTGACTTAAGTACAAGAAGACTGACTCTACTTACTGTCTATGTTTTGAACCATTGCTGTGAGACTAGTTATAGATTCCCATACTACACTCCAGGTTTACTGTAACCCTTGGACCTTCTTATTGACGATGAAACACAGAAATTGCATCGGAATTAAATACAAAAGGCACAATGCCGACTTAAGTACTAGAAGACTGACTCTTCCTAGTGTCTATATTTTGAACCAATTCTGTGACACTAGTTATAGAGTTCGATGCTTCACTTCAGGTTTACTGTATCCCTTGGACCTTCTCATTGACGATGAATCACAGGAATTGCTTCGGAATTAAATACAAAAGGCACAATGCCGTCTTAAGTACAAGACGACTGACCCTTCTTACTGTCTATATTTTGAACCATTCCAGTGACACTAGTTATAGATTCCGATGCTTCACTTCAGGTTTGCTGTATTCCTTGGACCTTCTTATTGACGATGAAACACAGAAATTGCATCGAAATTAAATACAAAAGGCACAATGCCGACTTAAGTACAAGAAGACTGACTCTTCTTACTCTCTATGCTTTGAACCATTACTGTGACACTAGTTATAGAGTCCGAAGTTTCACTCCAGGTTTATTGTATCCCTTGGACCTTCTTATTGACGATGAAACACAGAAATTGCATCGGAATTAAATACAAAAGGCACAATGCCGAGTTAAGGACAAGAAGACTGACTCTTCTTACTGACTATGTTTTGAACCATTCCTGTGACACTAGTTATAGATTCCGATGGTTCACTTCAGGTTTACTGTATCCCTCTGACCTTCTTATTGACGATGAAACACAGAAATTGCATCGGAATTAAATACAAAAGTCACAATGCCGACTTAAGTACAAGAAGACTGACTCTTCTTACTGTCTATGTATCAACCATTCCTTTGACACTAGTTATAGATTCCGATGCTACACTTCAGGGTTACTGTATCCCTCAGACCTTCTTATTGACGATGAAACACAGAAATTGCATCGGAATTAAATAGAAAAGGTACAATGCCGACTTAAGTACAAGAAGACTGACTCTTCTTACTGTCAATGCTTTGAACCATTCCTGCGACACTAGTTATAGATTCCGATGCTTCACTCCAGGTTTACTGTATCCCTTGGACCTTCTTATTGACGATGAAACACAGAAATTGCATCGGAATTAAATAGAAAACTCACAATGCTGACTTAAGTACAAGAAGACTGACTCTTCTTACTGTCTATGTTTTGAACCATTACTGTGACACTAGTTATAGATTCCGAGGTTTCACTCCAGGTTTATTGTATCCCTTGGACCTTTTTATTGACGATGAAACACAGAAATTGCATCGGAATTAAATACAAAAGGCACAATGCCGACTTAAGTACAAGAAGACTGACTCTTCCCTATGTCTATGTTTTGAACCATTCCTGTGACACTAGTTTTGGATTCCGATGTTTCACTTCAGGTTTACTGTATCCCTCTGACCTTCTTATTGACAATGAAACACAGAAATTGCATCGTAATTAAATACAAAAGCCACAATGCCGACTTAAGTACAAGAAGACTGACTCTTATTACTGTCTATGTTTTGAACCAATTCTGTGACACTAGTTATAGAGTCCGATGCTTCACTTCAGGTTTACTGTATCCCTTGGAACTTCTTATTGACGATGAATCACAGAAATTGCATCGGAATTAAATAGAAAAGGCACAATGCCGACTTAAGTACAAGAAGACAGACTCTTCTTTGTGATTATAGTTTGAACCATTGCTGTGACACTAGTTATAGATTCCGATGCTTCACTCCAGGTTTACTGAACCCCTTGGACCTTCTTATTGACGATGAAACACAGAAATTGCATCGGAATTAAATAGAAAAGGCACAATGCCGACTTAAGTACTAGAAGACTGACTCTTCCTACTGTCTATGTTTTGAACCAATTCTGTGACACTAGTTATAGAGTCCGATACTTCACTTCAGGTTTACTGTATCCCTTGGACCTTCTCATTGACGATGAATCACAGGAATTGCATCGGAATCAAATACAAAAGGCACAATGCCGTCTTAAGTACAAGACGACTGACCCTTCTTACTGTCTATATTTTGAACCATTCCAGTGACACTAGTTATAGATTCCGATGCTTCACTTCAGGTTTGCTGTATTCCTTGGACCTTCTTATTGACGATGAAACACAGAAATTGCATCGAAATTAAATACAAAACGAACAATGCCGACTTAAGTACAAGAAGACTGACTCTTCTTACTGTCTATGTTTTGAACCATTACTGTGACACTAGTTATAGATTCCGAAGTTTCACTCCAGGTTTATTGTATCCCTTGGACCTTCTTATTGACGATGAAACACAGAAATTGCATCGGAATTAAATACAAAAGGCACAATGCCGACTTAAGGACAAGAAGACTGACTCTTCTTACTGACTATGTTTTGAACCATTCCTGTGACACTAGTTATAGATTCCGATGGTTCACTTCAGGTTTACTGTATACCTCTGACCTTCTTATTGACGATGAAACACAGAAATTGAATCGGAATTAAATGGAACAGGCACAATGCCGACTTAAGTACAAGAAGACTGACTCTTCTTACTGTCTATGTATCAACCATTCCTTTGACACTAGTTATAGATTCCGATGATTCACTTCAGGGTTACTGTACCCCTCAGACCTTCTTATTGACGATGAAACACAGAAATTGCATCGGAATTAAATAGAAACGGCACAATGATGACTTAAGTACAAGAAGACTGACCCTTCTTGCTGTCTATGTTTGAAACCATTCCTGTGACACTAGTTATAGATTCCGATGCTTCACTCCAGGTTTACTGTATCCCTTGGACCTTCTTATTGACGATGAAACACAGAAATTGCATCGGAATTTAATAGAAAAAGCACAATGCCGACTTAAGTACAAGAAGACTGACTCTTTTTAGTGACTATAGTTTGAACCATTGCTGTGACACTAGTTATAGATTCCGACGCTTTACTTCAGGTTTACTGTATACCTTGGACATTCTTATTGACGATGAAACACAGAAATTGCATCAGAATTAAATAGAAAAGGCACAATGTCGACTTAAGTACAAGAAGACTGACTCTTCTTACTGTCTATGTTTTGAACCATTCCTGTGACACTAGTTATAGATTCCGATGCTTCACTTCAGGTTTACTGTATACCTTGGACCTTCTTATTGACGATGAAACACAGAAATTGCATCGGAATTAAATACAAAAGGCACAATGCCGAGTTAAGTACAAGAAGACTGACTCTTCCCAATGTCTATGTTTTGAACCATTCCTGGGACACTAGTTTTGGATTCCGATGCTTCACTTCAGGTTTACTGTATCCCTCTGACCTTCTTATTGACAATGAAACACAGAAATTGCATCGTAATTAAATACAAAAGCCACAATGCCGACTTAAGTACAAGAAGACTGACTCTTCCTACTGTCTATGTTTTGAACCAATACTGTGACACTAGTTATAGAGTCCGATGCTTCACTTCAGGTTTACTGTATCCCTTGGAACTTCTTATTGACTATGAATCACAGAAATCGCATCGGAATTAAATACAAAAGGCACAATGCCGACTTAAGGGCAGGAAGACTGACTCTTCTTACTGTCTATATTTTGAACCATACCAGTGACACTAGTTATATATTCCGATGCTTCACTTCAGGTTTATTGAAATCCTTGGACCTTCTTATTGACGATGAAACGCAGAAATTTCATCGGAATTAAATACAAAAGGCACAATGCCGACTTAAATACAAGAAGACTGACTCATCCTACTGTCTATGTTTTGATCCAATTCTGTGACACTAGTAATAGAGTTCAATGCTTCACTTCAGGTTTACTGTATCCCTTGGACCTTCTTATTGACGATGAATCACAGGAATTGCATCGGAATTAAATACAAAAGGCACGATGCCGACTTAAGGACAAGAAGACTGACTCTTCTTACTGACTATGTTTTGAACCATTCCTGTGACACTAGTTACAGATTCCGATGCTTCACTTCAGGTTTACTGTATCCTTCTGACCTTCTTATTGACGATGAAACACAGAAATTGCATCGGAATTAAATACAAAAGCACAATGCCGACTTAAGTACAAGAAGACTGACTCTTCTTACTGTCTATTCTTTGAACCATTCCTGTAACACTAGTTATAGATTCCGATGCTTCACTCCAGGTTTACTGTATCCCTTGGACCTTCTTATTGACGTTGAAACACAGAAACTGCATCGGAATGAAATTGAAAAGACACAAATCCGACTTAAGTACAAGAAGACTGACTCTTCTTACTGATAATAGTTTGAACCATTCCTGTGACAATAGTTATAGATTCCGATGCTTCACTTCAGGTTTACTGTATCCCTTGGACCTTGTTATTGACGGTGACACACAGAAATAGCATTGGAATTAAAGACAAAATGCAAAATGCCAACTTTAGTACACGACGACTGACTCTCCTTATTGTCTATGTTTTGAACCATTCCTGTGACACTAGTTATAGATTCCGATGCTTCACTTCAGCTTTACCGTATCCCTCTGACCTTCTTATAGACGATGAAACACCGAAATTGCATCGGAATTAAATAGAAAACTCAGAATGCTGACTTAAGTACAAGAAGACTGACTCTTCTTACTATCTATGTTTTGAACCATTGCTGTGACACTAGTTATAGATTCCGATGCTTCACTCCAGGTTTACTGTATACCTTGGACCTTCTTATTGATGATGAAACACAGAAATTGCATCGGAATTAAATAGAAAAGGCACAATGCCGACTTAAGTACAAGAAGACAGACTCTTCTTTGTGATTATAGTTTGAACCATTGCTGTGACACTAGTTATAGATTCCGATGCTTTACTTCAGGTTTACTGTATACCTTGGACATTCTTATTGACGATGAAACACAGAAATTGCATTGGAATTAAATAAAAAAGGTACAATGTCGACTTAAGTACAAGAAGAAAGACTCTTCTTACTGTCTATGTTTTTAACAATTCCTGTGACACTAGTTATAGATTCCGATTCTTCACTCCAGGTTTACTGTAACCCTTGGACTTTCTTATTGACGATGAAACACAGAAATTGCATCGGAATTAAATAGAAAAGGCACAATGCCGACTTAAGTACAAGAAGACTGACTCTTCTTACTGATTATGTTTTGTACCATTCCTGTGAAACTAGTTATAGAGTCCGATGATTCACTTTAGGTTTACTGTATCCCTTGGACCTTCTCATTGACGATGAATCACAGGAATTGCATCGGAATTAAATACAAAAGGCACAATGCCGACTTAAGTACAAGAAGACTGTCCCTTCTTACTGTCTATATTTTGAACCATTCCGGTGACACTAGTTATAGATTCCGATGCTTCACTTCAGGTTTGCCGTATTCCTTGGACCTTCTTATTGACGATAAAACACAGAAATTGCATCGAATTTAAATACAAAAGGCCCAATGCCGACTTAAGTACTAGAAGACTGACTCTTCTTACTGTCTATGTCTTGAACCTTTACTGTGACACTAGTTATAGATTCCGAAGCTTCACTCCAGGTTTATTGTATCCTTTGGACCTTCTTGTTGACGATGAAACACAGAAATTGCATCGGAATTAAATACAAAGGGCACAATGCCTACTTAAGGACAAGAAGACTGACTCTTCTTACTGACTATGTTTTGAACCATTCCTGTGACACTAGTTATAGTTTCCGATGGTTCACTTCAGGTTTACTGTATCCCTCTGACCTTCTTATTGACGATGAAACACAAAAATTGCATCGGAATTAAATACAAAAGGCACAATGCCGACTTAAGTACAAGAAGACTGACTCTTACTACTGTCTATGTTTTGAACCATTCCTGTGACACTAGTTATAGATTCCGATGGTTCACTTCAGGTTTACTGTATCCCTCTGACCTTCTTATATACGATGAAACACAGAAATTGCATCGGAAATAAATACAAAAGGCGCAATGCCGACTTAAGAACAAGAACACTGACTCTTCTTAGTGACTATGTTTCAACCATTCCTGTGATACTAGTTATTGATTCCGATGCTTCTCTCCAGGTTTACTGTATCCCTTGGACCTTCTTATTGACGATGAAACACAGAAACTGCATCGGAATGAAATAGAAAAGGCACAATGCCGAATTAAGTACAAGAGGACTGACTTTCTTACTGATAATAGTTTGAACCATTCCGGTGACAATAGTTATAGATTCCGGTGCTTCACTTCAGGTTTACTGTATCCCTTGGACCTTGTTATTGACGGTGACACACAGAAATAGCATTGGAATTATATACAAAAGGCAAAATGCCAACTATAGTATACGAAGACTCACTCTTCTTACTGTCTATGTTTTGAACCATTCCTGTGACACTAGTTATAGATTCCGATGCTTCACTTCAAGTTTACTGTATCCCTCTGACCTTCTTATTAACGATGAAACACAGAAATTGCATCGGAATTAAAAAGAAAACTCACAATGCCGACTTAAGTACAAGAAGACTGACTCTTCTTACTGTCTATGTTTTGAACCATTCCTGTGACAATAGTTATAGATTCCGATTCTTCACCCCGGGTTTACTGTATCCCTTGGACATTCTTATTGACGATGAAACACAGAAATTGCATCGGAATTAAATAGAAAAGGCACAATGCCGACTTAAGTACAAGAAGACTGACTCTTCCTACTGTTTATGTTTTGAACCATTCCTGTGACACTAGTTATAGATTCCGATGCTTCACTCCAGGTTTACTGTGACCCTTGGGCCTTCTTATTGAAGATGAAACACAGAAAATGCATCGGAATTAAATAGAAAAGGCACAATGCCGACTTAAGTACAAGATGACTGACTCTTCTTACTGACTATGTTTTGAACCATTCCTGTGACACTAGTTATAGATTCCGGTGCTTCACTTCAGGTTAACTGTATCCCTCTGACCTTCATATTGACGATGAAACATCGAAATTGCATCGGAATTAAATAGAAAAGGCACAATGCCGACTTAAGTACAAGAAGACTGACTCTTCCTACTGTTTATGTTTTGAACCATTCCTGTGACACTAGTTATAGATTCCGATGCTTCACTCCAGGTTTACTGTGACCCTTGGACCTTCTTATTGAAGATGAAACACAGAAAATGCATCGGAATTAAATAGAAAAGGCACAATGCCGACTTAAGTACAAGATGACTGACTCTTCTTACTGACTATGTTTTGAACCATTCCTGTGACACTAGTTATAGTTTCCGATGCTTCACTTCAGGTTTACTGTATCCCTCTGACGTTATTGCCGATGAAGCACAGAAATTGCATCGGAATTAAATACAAAAGGCACAATGCCGACTTAAGGACATGAAGACTGACTCTTCTTACTGACTATGTTTTGAAACATTCCTGTGACTCTAGTTATAGATTCCGATGCTTCACTTCAGGTTTACTGTATCCCTCTGACCTTCTTATTGACGATGAAACACAGAAATTGCATCGGAATTAAATACAAGAGGCGCAATGCCGACTTAAGTGCAAGAAGACTGACTCTTCTTACTGTCTATGTTTCAACCATTCCTGTGATACTAGTTAATGATTCCGATGCTTCACTCCAGGTTTACTGTATCCCTTGGACCTTCTTATTGACGATGAAACACAGAAACTTCGTCGGAATGAAATAGAAATGGCACAATGCCGAATTAAGTACAAGAGGACTGACTTTCTTACTGATAATAGTTTGAACCATTCCGGTGACAATAGTTATAGATTCCGATGCTTCACTTCAGGTTTACTGTAATCCTTGGACCTTGTTATTGACGGTGACACACAGAAATAGCATTGGAATTAAATACAAAAGGCAAAATGCCAACTTTAGTACTCGAAGAATGACTCTTCTTACTGTCTATGTTTTGTACCATTCCTGTGACACTTGTTATAGATTCCGATGCTTCACTTCAAGTTTACTGTATCCCTCTGACCTTCTTATTAACGATGAAACACAGAAATTGCATCGGAATTAAAAAGAAAACTCACAATGCCGACTTAAGTACAAGAAGACTGACTCTTCTTACTGTCTATGTTTTGAACCATGCCTGTGACACTAGATATAGATTCCGATTCTTCACTCCAGCTTTACTGTATCCCTTGGACATTCTTATTGACGATGAAACACAGAAATTGCATCGGAATTAAATAGAAAAGGCACAAGGCCGACTTAAGTACAAGAAGACTGACTCTTCTTAGTCATTATAGTTTGAACCATTGCTGTGACACTAGTTATAGATTGCGATGCTTTACTTAAGGTTTACTGTATACCTTGGACCTTCGTATTGACGATGAAACACAGAAATTGCATCGGAATTAAAGACAAAAGGCACAATGCCGACTTAAGTACAAGAAGACTGACTCTTCCCACTGTCTATGTTTTGAACCATTCCTGTGACACTAGTTTTGGATTCCAATGCTTCACTTCAGGTTTACTGTATCCCTCTGACCTTCTTATTGACAATGAATCACAGAAATTACATCGGAATTAAATACAAAAGGCACAATGCCGACATAAGTACAAGAAGACTGACTCTTCCTACTGTCTATGTTTTGAACCATTCCTGTGACACTAGTTATAGATTCCGATGCTTCACTTCAGGTTTACTGTATCCCTTTGACTTTATTGCCGATGAAACACAGAAATTGCATCGGAAGTAAATACAAAAGGCACAATGCCGACTAAAGGACAAGAAGACTGACTCTTCTTACTGACTATGCTTTGAACCATTCCTGTGACTCTAGTTATAGATTCCGATGCTTCACTTCAGGTTTACTGTATCCCTCTGACCTTCTTATTTACGATGAAACACAGAAATTGCATCGTAATTAAATACAAAAGCTACAATGCCGACTTAAGTACAAGAAGACTGACTCTTCTTACTGTCTAGGATTTGAACCATTCCTGTGACACTAGTTATAGATTCCGATGCTTCACTTCAGGTTTACTGTTTCCCTTGGACCTTCTTATTGACGATGAAACACAGAAATTGCATCGGAATTAAATACAAAAGGCACAATGCCGACTTAAGTACAAGAAGACTGACTCTTCCTACTGTCTATGCTTTGAACCAATTCTGTGACACTAGTTATAGAGTCCGATGCTTCACTTCAGGTTTACTGTATCCCTTGAAACTTCTTATTGACGATGAATTACAGAAATTGCATCGGAATTAAATACAAAAGGCACAATGCCGATTAAGGACAAGAAGACTGACTCTTCTTACTGTCTATATTTTGAACCATTCCAGTGACACTAGTTATATATTCTGATGCTTCACTTCAGGTTTATTGAATTCCTTGGACCTTCTTATTGACGATGAAACGCAGAAATTTCATCGGAATTAAATACAAAAGGCACAATGCCGACTTAAGTACAAGAAGACTGACTCTTCCTACTGTCTATGTTTTGAACCAATTCTGTGACACTAGTAATAGAGTCCGATGCTTCACTACAGGTTTACTGTATCCCTTGGACCTTCTTATTGGCGATGTATCACAGGAATTGCATCGGAATTAAATACAAAAGGCACAATGCCGAATTAAGTACAAGAAGACTGACTCTTCTTACTGTCTATACTTTGAACCATTCCAGTGACACTAGTTATAGATTCCGATGCTTCACTTCAAGTTTACTGTATTCCTTGGACCTTCTAATTGACGATGAACACTGAAATTGCATCGAAATTAAATACAAAAGGCACAATGCCGACTTAAGTACAAGAAGACTGACTCTTCTTACTGTCAATGTTTTGAACCACTACTGTGACACTAGTTATAGATTCCGATGCTTCACTCCAGAATTACTGTATCCCTTGGACCTTCTTGTTGACGATAACACAGAAATTGCATCGGAATTAAATAAAAAAGGCACAATGCCGACTTAAGGGCAAGAAGACTGACTCTTCTTAGTGACTATGTTTTGAACCATTCCTGTGACACTAGTTGTAGATTCCGATGCTTCACTTCAGGTTTACTGTATCCTTCTGACCTTCTTATTGACGATGAAACACAGAAATTGCATCGGAATTAAATACAAAAGCACAATGCCGACTTAAGTACAAGAAGACTGACTCTTCTTACTGTCTATGTTTCAACCATTCCTGTGACACTAGTTATAGATTCCGATGCTTCACTTCAGGTTTACTGTATCCCTCTGACCTTCTTATTGACGATGAAACACAGAAATTGCTTCGGAATTAAATACAAAAGGCACAATGCCGACTTAAGTACAAGAAGACTGACTCTTCTTACTGTCTATTCTTTGAACCATTCCTGTGACACTAGTTATAGATTCCGATGCTTCACTCCAGGTTTACTGTATCCCTTGGACCTTCTTATTGACGATGAAACACAGAAACTGCATCGGAATGAAATTGAAAAGGCACAATGCCGACTTAAGTACAAGAAGATTGACTCTTCTTAATGATAATAGTTTGAACCATTCCTGTGACACTAGTTATAGATTCCGACGCTTCACTTCAGGTTTACTGTATCCCTCTGACCTTCTTATAGAGGATGAAACACCGAAATTGCATCGGAATTAAATAGAAAACTCACAATGCTGACTTAAGTACAAGAAGACTGACTCTTCTTACTGTCTATGTTTGAACCATTGCTGTGACACTAGTTATAGATTCCGATGCCTTACTTCAGGTTTACTGTATACCTTGGACATTCTTATTGACGATGAAACACAGAAATTGCATCGGAATTAAATAAAAAAGGCACAATGTCGACTTAAGTACAAGAAGACTAACTCTTCTTACTGTCTATGTTTTGAACCATTCCTGTGACACTAGTTATAGATTCCGATGCTTCACTCCAGGTTTACTGTAACCCTTGGACATTCTTATTGACGATGAAACACAGAAATTGCATCGGAATTAAATAGAAAGGGCACAATGCCGACTTAAGTACAAGAAGACTGACTCTTCTTACTGACTATGTTTTGTACCATTCCTGTGGCACTAGTTATAGATTCCGATGCTTCACTTCAGGTTTACTGTATACCATGTACCTTCTTTTGACGATGAAACACAGAAATTGCATCGGAATTAAATACAAAAGGCACAATGCCGACTGAAGTACAAGAAGACTGACTCTTGTTACTGTCTATATTTTGAACCATTCCAGTGACACTAGTTATAGATTCTGATGCTTCACTTCAGGTTTGCTGTATTCCTTGGACCTACTTATTGACGATGAAACACAGAAATTGCATCGAAATTAAATACAAAAGGAACAATGCCGACTGAAGTACAAGAAGACTGACTCTTCTTACTGTCTATGATTTGAACCATTACTGTGACACTAGTTATAGAATCCGAAGCATCACTCCAGGTTTATTGTATCCTTTGGACCTTCTTGTTGACGATGAAACACAGAAATTGCTCCGGAATTAAAAACAAAAGGCACAATGCCGACTTAAGTACAAGAAGACTGACTCTTCTTACTGTCTATGTATCAACCATTCCTGTGACACTAGTTATATATTCCGATGCTTCACTTCAGGGTCACTGCATCCCTCTGACCTTCTTATTGACGATGAAACACAGAAATTGCATCGGAATTAAATACAAAAGGCACAATGCTGACTTAAGTACAAGAAGACTGTCTCTTCTTACTGTCTATTTTTTGAACCATTCCTGTGACACTAGTTATAGATTCCGATGCTTCACTCCAGGTTTACTGTATACCTTGGACCTTCTTATTGACGATGAAACACAGAAACTGCATCGGAATGAAATAGAAAAAGCACAATGCCGACTTAAGTACAAGAAGACTGACTCTTCTTACTGTCTATGATTTGAACCATTCGTGTGACACTAGTTATAGTTTCCGATGCTTCACTCCAGGTTTGCTGTATACCTTGGACATTCTTATTGACGATGAAACACAGAAATTGCATCGGAATTAAATTGAAAAGGCTCAATGTCGACTTAAGTACAAGAAGACTGACTCTTCTTCCTGTCTATGTTTTGAACCATTCCTGTGACACTAGTTATAGATTCCGATGCTTTACTCCAGGTTTGCTGTAACCCTTGGACCTTCTTATTGACGATGAAACACAGAAATTGCATCGGAATTAAATACAAAAGGCACAATGCCGACTTAAGTACAACAAGACTGACTCTTCCTACTGTCTATGTTTTGAACCATTCCTGTGACAATAGTTATAGATACCGATGCTTCACTCCAGGTTTACTGTGACCCTTGGACCTTCTTATTGACGATGAAACACAGAAATTGCATCGGAATTAAATAGAAAAGGCACAATGCCGACTTAAGTACAAATTGACTGACTCTTCTTACTGACTATGTTTTGAACCATTCCTGTGACGCTAGTTATAGATTCCGATGCTTCACTTCAGGTTTACCGTATCCCTCTGACCTTATTGCCGATGAAACACAGAAATTGCATCGGAATTAAATACAATAGGCACAATGCCGACTTAAGGACATGAAGACTGACTCTTCTTACTGACTATGTTTTGAAACATTCCTGTGACTCTAGTTATAGATTCCGATGCTTCACTTCAGGTTTACTGTATCCCTTGGATCTTCTTATTGACGATGAATCACAGGAATTGCATCGGAATTAAACACAAAATGCAGAATGCCGACTTAAGTACAAGAAGTCTGACTCTTCTTACTGTCTATATTTTGAACCATTCCAGTGACACTAGTTATAGATTCCGATGCTTCACTTCAGGTTTACTGTATTCCTTGTACCTTCTTGTTGACGATGAAACACAGAAATTGCATCGGAATTAAATACAAAAGGCACAATGCCGACTGAAGTACAAGAAGGCTGAGTCTTCTTACTGACTATGATTTGAACCATTACTGTGACACTAGTTATAGATTCCGAAGCTTCACTCCAGGTTTATTGTATCCTTTGGACCTTCTTGTTGACGATGAAACACAGAAATTGCATCGGAATTAAATAGAAAAGGCTCAATGTCGACTTAAGTACAAGAAGACTGACTCTTCTTGCTGTCTATGATTTGAACCTTTCCTGTGACACTAGTTGTAGATTCCGATGCTTCACTCCAGGTTTACTGTAACCCTTGGACCTTCTTATTGACGATGAAACACAGAAATTGCATCGGAATTAAATAGAAAAGGCACAATGCCGACTTAAGTACAAGAAGACTGACTCTTCTTAGTGATTATATATTGAACCATTGCTGTGACACTAGTTATAGATTCCGATGCTTTGCTTCAGGTTTACTGTATACCTTGGACATTCTTATTGACGATGAAACACAGAAATTGCATCGGAATTAAACAGAAAAGGCACAATGCCGACTTAAGGACATGAAGACTGACTCTTCTTACTGACTATGTTTTGAAACATTCCTGTGACTCTAGTTATAGATTCCGATGCTTCACTTCAGGTTTACTGTATTCCTTGGATCTTCTTATTGACGATGAATCACAGGAATTGCATCGGAATTAAACACAAAATGCACAATGCCGACTTAAGTACAAGAAGTCTGACTCTTTTTACTGTCTATATTTTTTACCATTCCAGTGACACTAGTTATAGATTCCGATGCTTCACTTCAGGTTTACTGTATTCCTTGGACTTTCTTATTGACGATGAAACACAGAAATTGCATCGAAATTAAATACAAAAGGCACAATGCTGACTTAAGGACAAGAAGACTGACTCTTCTTACTGTCTACGTTTTGAACCATTCCTGTGACACTAGTTATAGATTCCGATGCTTCACTTCAGGTATACTGTATCCCTCTGACCTTCCTATTGAGGATGAAACACCGAAATTGCATCGGAATAAAATAGAAAACTCACAATGCCGACTCAAGTACAAGAAGACTGACTCTCCTTACTGTCTATGTTTTGAACCATTCCTGTGACACTAGTTATAGATTCCGATGCTTCACTCCAGGTTTACTGTATACCTTGGACCATCTTATTGACGATGAAACACAGAAATTGCATTGGAATTAAATAGAAAAGGCACAATGCCGACTTAAGTAAAAGAAGACTGACTCATCTTAGTGATTATAGTTTGAACCATTGCTGTGACACTAGTTACAGATTCCGACGCTTTACTTCAGGTTTACTGTATACCTTGGACATTCTTATTGACGTTGAAACACAGAAATTGCATCGGAATTAAATAGAAAAGGCACAATGTCGACTTAAGTCAAGAAGACTGACTCTTCTTACTGTCTATGTTTGAACCATTCCTGTGACACTAGTTATAGATTCCGATGCTTCACTCCAGGTTTACTGTAACCCTTGGACCTTCTTATTGACGATGAAACACAGAAATTGCATGGAATTAAATACAAAAGGCACAACGCCGGCTTAAGTACAAGAAGACTGTCTCTGCCTACTGTCTATGTTTTGAACAGTTCCTGTGACACTAGATTTGGATTCCGATGCTTCACTTCAGGTTTACTGTATCCCTCTAACCTTCTTATTGACAATGAAACACAGAAATTGCATCGGAATTAAATAGAAAAGGCACAATGCCGACTTAAGTACAAGAAGACGGACTCTTCTTACTGTCTATGAATTGAACCATTCCATTGACACTAGTTATAGATTCCGATGCTTCACTCCAGTTCTACTGTATCCCTTGGACCTTCTTATAGATGATGAAACACAGAAATTGCATCGGAATTAAATAGAAAAGGCACAATGCCGACTTAAGTACAAGAAGACTGACTCTTCTTACTGACTATGTTTTGAACCATTCCTGTGACACTAGTTATAGATTCCGATGCTTCAATTCAGGTTTACTGTATCCGTCTGACCTTCTTATTGATGATGAAACACAGAAATTGCATCGGAATCAAATAGAAAAGGCACAATGCCGACTTAAGTACAAGAAGACTGTCTCTTCTTACTGTCTATGTTTTGAACCATTCCTGTGACACTAGTTATAGATTCCGATGCTTCACTCCAGGTTTACTGTATCCATTGGACATTCTTATTGACGATGAAACACAGAAATTGCATCGGAATTAAATAGAAAAGGCACAATGCCGACTTAAGTACGAGAAGACTGACTCTTTTTAATGACTATAGTTTGAACCATTGCTGTGACAATAGTTATAGATTCCGACGCTTTACTTCAGGTTTATTGTATACCTTGGTCATTCTTATTGACGATGAAACACAGAAATTGCATCAGAATTAAATAGAAAAGGCACAATGTCGAATTAAGTACAAGAAGACTGATTCTTTTTACTGTCTATGTTTTGAACCATTCCTGTGACACTAGTTATAGATTCCGATGCTTCACTTCAGGTTTACTGTATACCTTGGACCTTCTTATTGACGATGAAACACAGAAATTGCATCGGAATTAAAGACAAAAGGCACAATGCCGACTTAAGTACAAGAAGACTGACTCTTCCCAATGTCCATGTTTTGAACCATTCCTGTGACTCTAGTTTTGGTATCCGATGCTTCACTTCAGGTTTACTGTATCCCTCTGGCCTTCTTATTGACAATGAAACACAGAAATTGCAGCGGAATTAAATACAAAAGGCACAATGCCGACTTAAGTACAAGAAGACTGACTGTTCCTACTGTCTATGTTTTGAACCATTCCTGTGACACTAGTTATAGATTCCGATGCTTCACTTCAGGTTTACTGTATCCCTCTGACTTTATTGCCGATGAAACACAGAAATTGCATCGGAATTAAATACAAAAGGCACAATGCCGACTTAAGGTCAAGAAGACTGACTCTTCTTACTGACTATGTTTAGAACCATTCCTGTGACTCTAGTTATAGATTCCGATGCTTCACTTCAGGTTTCCTGTATCCCTCTGACCTTCTTATTGACGATGAAACACAGAAATTGCATCGTAATTAAATACAAAAGCCACAATGCCGCCTTAAGTACAAGAAGACTGACTCTTCTTACTGTCCATGATTTGAACCATTCCTGTGACACTAGTTACAGATTCCGATGCTTCACTTCAGGTTTACTGTTCCCTTGGACCTTCTTATTGACGATGAAACACAGAAATTGCATCGGAATTAAATACAAAAGGCACAATGCCGACTTAAGTACAAGAAGACTGACTCTTCCTACTGTCTATGTTTTGACCAATTCTGTGACACTAGTTATGGAGTCCGATGCTTCACTTCAGGTTTACTGTATCCCTTGGAACTTCTTATTGACGATGAAACACAGAAATTGCATCGGAATTAAATACAAAAGGCACAATGCCGACTTAAGGACAAGAAGAGTGACTCTTCTTACTGTCTATATTTTGAACCATTCCAGTGACACTAGTTATATATTCCGATGCTTCACTTCAGGGCTATTGGAATCCTTGGACCTTCTTATTGACGATGAAACGCAGAAATTTCATCGGAATTAAATACAAAAGGCACAATGCCGACTTAAGTACAAGAAGACTGACTCTTCTTACTGTCTATGTATCAACCATTCCTTTGACACTAGTCATAGATTCCGATGCTTCACTTCAGGGTTACTGTATCCCTCTGACCTTCTTATTGACGATGAAACACAGAAATTGCATCGGAATTAAATAGAAAAGGCACAATGCCGACCTAAGTACAAGAAGACTGACTCTTCTTTCTGTCTATGTTTTGAACCATTCCTGTGACACTAGTTATAGATTCCGATGCTTCACTCCAGGTTTACTGTATCCCATAGACCTTCTTATTGACGATGAAAAACAGAAAATGCATCGAAATTAAATAGAAAAAGCACAATGCCGACTTAAGTACAAGAAGACTGACTGTTCGTACTGTCTATGTTTTGAACCATTCCTGTGACACTAGTTATAGATTCCGATGCTTCACTTCAGGTTTACTGTATCCCTCTGACTTTATTGCCGATGAAACACAGAAACTGCATCGGAAGTAAATACAAAAGGCACAATGCCGACTTAAGGACAAGAAGACTGACTCTTCTTACTGACTATGTTTTGAACCATTCCTGTGACTCTAGTTATAGATTCCGATGCTTCACTTCTGGTTTACTGTATCCCTCTGACCTTCTTATTGACGATGAAACACAGAAATTGCATCGTAATTAAATACAAAAGCCACAATGCCGACTTAAGTACAAGAAGACTGACTCTTCTTACTGTCTATGATTTGAACCATTCCTGTGACACTAGTTATAGATTCCGATGCTACACTTCAGGTTTACTGTTCCCTTGGACCTTCTTATTGACGGTGACACACAGAAATAACATTGGAACTAAATACAAAAGGCACAATGCCGACTTAAGTACACGACGACTGACCGTTCTTATTGTCTATGTTTTGAACCTTTCCTGTGACAATAGTTATAGATTCCGATGCTTCACTTCAGGTTTACTGTATCCCTCTGTCCTTCTTATAGACGATGAAACACCGAAATTGCATCGGAATTAAATAGAAAACTCACAATGCTGATTTAAGTACAAGAAGACTGACTCTTCTTACTGTCTATGTTTTGAACCATTGCTGTGAGACTAGTTATAGATTCCCATACTTCACTCCAGGTTTACTGTAACCCTTGGACCTTCTTATTGACGATGAAACACAGAAATTGCATCGGAATTAAATAGAAAATGCACAATGCCGACTTAAGTACAAGAAGACTGACTCTTCTTACTGACTATGTTTTGTACCATTCCTGTGACACTAGTTATAGATTCCTATGCTTCACTTCCGGTTTAAAGTATACCTTGTACCTTCTTATTGACGATGAAACACAGAAATTGCATCGGAATTAAATACAAAAGGCACAATGCCGTCTTAAGTACAAGACGACTGACTCTTCTTACTGTCTATGCTTTGAACCATTCCAGTGACACTAGATATAGATTCCGATGCTTCACTTCAGGTTTGCTGTATTCCTTGGACCTTCTTATTGACGATGAAACACAGATATTACATCGAAATTAAACACAAAAGGCACAATGCCGACTTAAGTACAAGAAGACTGACTCTTCTTACTGTCTATGTTTTGAACCATTACTGTGACACTAGTTATAGATTCCGAAGTTTCACTCTAGGTTTACTGTATCATTCTGACCTTCTTATTGACGATGAAACACAGAAATTGCATCGGAATTAAATACAAAAGTCACAATGCCGACTTCAGTACAAGAAGACTGACTCTTCTTACTGTCTATGTATCAACCATTCCTTTGACACTAGTTATAGATTCCGATGCTACTCTTCAGGGTTACTGTATCCCTCAGACCTTCTTATTGACGATGTAACACAGAAATTGCATCGGAATTAAATAGAAAAGATACAATGCCGACTTAAGTACAAGAAGACTGACTCTTCTTACTGTCAATGTTTTGAACCATTCCTGTGACACTAGTTATAGATTCCGATGCTTCACTCCAGGCTTACTGTATCCCTTGGACCTTCTTATTGACGATGAAACACAGAAATTGCATCGGAATTAAATAGAAAAAGCACAATGCCGTCTTAAGTACAAGAAGACTGACTCTTTTTAGTGACTATAGTTTGAACCATTGCTGTGACACTAGTTATAGATTCCGACGCTTTACTTCAGGTTTACTGTATACCTTGGACATTCTTATTGACGATGAAACACAGAAATTGCATCTGAATTAAATAGAAAAGGCACAATGTCGACTTAAGTACAAGAAGACTGACTCTTCTTACTGTCTATGTTTTGAACCATTCCTGTGACATTAGTTATAGATTCCGATGCTTCACTTCAGGTTTACTGTATACCTTGGACCTTCTTATTGACGATGAGACACAGAAATTGCATCGGAATTAAATACAAAAGGCACAATGCCGACTTAAGTACAAGAAGACTGACTCTTCCCAATGTCTATGTCTTGAACCATTCCTGTGACACTAGTTTTGGATTCCGATGCTTCACTTCAGGTTTACTGTATCCCTCTGACTTTCTTATTGACAATGAAACACAGAAATTGCATCGTAATTAAATACAAAAGCCACAATGCCGACTTAAGTACAAGAAGACTGACTCTTCCTACTGTCTATGTTTTGAACCAATTCTGTGACACTAGTTATAGAGTCCGATGCTTCCCTTCAGGTTTACTGTATCCCTTGGAACTTCTTATTGACGATGAATCACAGAAATTGCATCGGAATTAAATAGAAAAGGCACAATGCCGACTTAAGTACAAGAAGACAGACTCTTCTTTGTGATTATAGTTTGAACCATTGCTGTGACACTAGTTATAGATTCCGATGCTTTACTTCAGGTTTACTGTATACCTTGGACATTCTTATTGACGATGAAACACAGAAATTGCATCGGAATTAAATAAAAAAGGCATAATGTCGACTTAAGTACAAGGAGACGGACTCTTCTTACGGTCTATGTTTTGAACCATTCCTGTGACACTAGTTATAGATTCCGATGCTTCACTCCAGGTTTACTGATCCCCTTGGACCTTCTTATTGACGATGAAACACAGTAATTGCATCGGAATTAAATAGGAAAGGCACAATCCCGACTTAAGTACAAGAAGACTGACTCTTCTTACTGACTATGTTTTGTACCATTCCTGTGACACTAGTTATAGATTCCGATGCTTCACTTCAGGTTTACAGTATACCTTGTACCTTCTTATTGACGATGAAACACAGAAATTGCATCGGAATTAAATACAAAAGGCACAATGCCGACTTAGGTACTAGAAGACTGACTCTTCCTACTGTCTATGTTTTGAACCAATTCTGTGACACTAGTTATAGAGTCCGATACTTCACTCCAGGTTTACTGTATCCCTTGGACCTTCTCATTGACGATGAATCACAGGAATTGCATCGGAATCAAATACAAAAGGCACAATGCCGTCTTAAGTACAAGACGACTGACCCTTCTTACTGTCTATATTTTGAACCATTCCAGTGACACTAGTTATAGATTCCGATGCTTCACTTCAGGTTTGCTGTATTCCTTGGACCTTCTTATTGACGATGAAACACAGAAATTGCATCGAAATTAAATACAAAAGGCACAATGCCGACTTAAGTACAAGAAGACTAACTCTTCTTACTGTCTATGTTTTGAACCATTACTGTGACACTAGTTATAGATTCCGAAGTTTCACTCCAGGTTTATTGTATCCCTTGGACCTTCTTATTGACGATGAAACACAGAAATTGCATCGGAATTAAATACAAAAGGCACAATGCCGACTTAAGGACAAGAAGACTGACTCTTCTTACTGACTATGTTTTGAACCATTCCTGTGACACTAGTTATAGATTCCGATGGTTCACTTCAGGTTTACTGTATACCTCTGACCTTCTTATTGACGATGAAACACAGAAATTGCATCGGAATTAAATACAAAAGTCTCAATGCCGACTTAAGTACAAGAAGACTGACTCTTCTTACTGTCTATGTATCAACCATTCCTTTGACACTAGTTATAGATTCCGATGATTCACTTCAGGGTTACTGTATCCCTCAGACCTTCTTGTTAACGATGAAACACAGAAATTGCATCGGAATTAAATAGAAAAGACACAATGCCGACTTAAGTACAAGAAGACTGACTCTTCTTGCTGTGTATGTTTGAAACCATTCATGTGACACTAGTTATAGATTCCGATGCTTCACTCCAGGTTTACTGTATCCCTTGGACCTTCTTATTGACGATGAAACACAGAAATTGCATCGGAATTAAATAGAAAAAGCACAATGCCGACTTAAGTACAAGAAGACTGACTCTTTTTAGTGACTATAGTTTGAACCATTGCTGTGACACTAGTTATAGATTCCGACGCTTTACTTCAGGTTTACTGTATACCATGGACATTCTTATTGACGATGAAACACAGAAATTGCATCAGAATTAAATAGAAAAGGCACAATGTCGACTTAAGTACAAGAAGACTGACTCTTCTTACTGTCTATGCTTTGAACCATTCCTGTGACACTAGTTATAGATTCCGATGCTTCACTTCAGGTTTACTGTATACCTTGGACCTTCTTATTGACGATGAAACACAGAAATTGCATCGGAATTAAATACAAAAGGCACAATGCCGAGTTAAGTACAAGAAGACTGACTCTTCCCAATGTCTATGTTTTGAACCATTCCTGCGACACTAGTTTTGGATTCCGATGCTTCACTTCAGGTTTACTGTATCCCTCTGACCTTCTTATTGACAATGAAACACAGAAATTGCATCGTAATTAAATACAAAAGCCACAATGCCGACTTAAGGACAAGAAGACTGACTCTTCTTACTGACTATGTTTTGAACCATTCCTGTGACACTAGTTACAGATTCCGATGCTTCACTTCAGGTTTACTGTATCCTTCTGACCTTCTTATTGACGATGAAACACAGAAATTGCATCGCAATTAAATACAAAAGCACAATGCCGACTTAAGTACAAGAAGACTGACTCTTCTTACTGTCTATTCTTTGAACAATTCCTGTAACACTAGTTATAGATTCCGATGCTTCACTCCAGGTTTACTGTATCCCTTGGACCTTCTTATTGACGTTGAAACACAGAAACTGCATCGGAATGAAATTGGAAAGACACAATGCCGACTTAAGTACAAGAAGACTGACTCTTCTTACTGATAATAGTTTGAACCATTCCTGTGACAATAGTTATAGATTCCGATGCTTCACTTCAGGTTTACTGTATCCCTTGGACCTTGTTATTGACGGTGACACACAGAAATAGCATTGGAATTAAATACAAAATGCAAAATGCCAACTTTAGTACACGAGGACTGACTCTCCTTATTGTCTATGTTTTGAACCATTCCTGTGACACTAGTTATAGATTCCGATGCTTCACTTCAGCTTTACCGTATCCCTCTGACCTTCTTATAGACGATGAAACACCGAAATTGCATCGGAATTAAATAGAAAACTCACAATTCTGATTTAAGTACAAGAAGACTGACTCTTCTTACTGTCTATGTTTTGAACCATTGCTCTGAGACTAGTTATAGATTCCCATACTTCACTCCAGGTTTACTGTAACCCTTGGACCTTCTTATTGACGATGAAACACAGAAATTGCATCGGAATTAAATAGAAAATGCACAATGCCGACTTAAGTACAAGAAGACTGACTCTTCATACTGACTATGTTTTGTACCATTCCTGTGACACTAGTTATAGATTCCTATGCTTCACTTCAGGTTTACAGTATACCTTGTACCTTCTTATTGACGATGAAACACAGAAATTGCATCGGAATTAAGTACAAAAGGCACAATGCCGACTTAAGTACTAGAAGACTGACTCTTCCTACTGTCTATGTTTTGAACCAATTCTGTGACACTAGTTATAGAGTCCGATGCTTCACTTCAGGTTTACTGTATCCCTTGGACCTTCTCATTGACGATGAATCACAGGAATTGCTTCGGAATTAAATACAAAAGGCACAATGCCGTCTTAAGTACAAGACGACTGACTCTTCTTACTGTCTATACTTTGAACCATTCCAGTGACACTAGTTATAGATTCCGATGCTTCACTTCAGGTTTGCTGTATTCCTTGGACCTTCTTATTGACGATGAAACACAGAAATTGCATCGAAATTAAACACAAAAGGCACAATGCCGACTTAAGTACAAGAAGACTGACTCTTCTTACTGTCTATGTTTTGAACCATTACTGTGACACTAGTTATAGATTCCGAAGTTTCACTCCAGGTTTATTGTATCCCTTGGACCTTCTTATTGACGATGAAACACAGAAATTGCATCGGAATTAAATACAAAAGGCACAATGCCGAGTTAAGGACAAGAAGACTGACTCTTCTTACTGACTATGTTTTGAACCATTCCTGTGACACTAGTTATAGATTCCGATGGTTCACTTCAGGTTTACTGTATCATTCTGACCTTCTTATTGACGATGAAACACAGAAATTGCATCGGAATTAAATAAAAAAGTCACAATGCCGACTTAAGTACAAGAAGACTGACTCTTCTTACTGTCTATGTATCAACCATTCCTTTGACACTAGTTATAGATTCCGATGCTACACTTCAGGGTTACTGTATCCCTCAGACCTTCTTATTGACGATGAAACACAGAAATTGCATCGGAATTAAATAGAAAAGGTACAATGCCGACTTAAGTACAAGAAGACTGACTCTTCTTACTGTCAATGTTTTGAACCATTCCTGTGACACTAGTTATAGATTCCGATGCTTCACTCCAGGTTTACTGTATCCCTTGGACCTTCTTATTGACGATGAAACACAGAAATTGCATCGGAATTAAATAGAGAAAGCACAATGCCGTCTTAAGTACAAGAAGACTGACTCTGTTTAGTGACTATAGTTTGAACCATTGCTGTGACACTAGTTATAGGTTCCGACGCTTTACTTCAGGTTTACTGTATACCTTGGACATTCTTATTGACGATGAAACACAGAAATTGCATCAGAATTAAATAGAAAAGGCACAATGTCGACTTAAGTACAAGAAGACTGACTCTTCTTACTGTCTATGTTTTGAACCATTCCTGTGACATTAGTTATAGATTCCGATGCTTCACTCCAGGTTTACTGTATCCCTTGGACCTTCTTATTGACGATGAAACACAGAAATTGCATCGGAATTAAATAGAAAAAGCACAATGCCGTCTTAAGAAGACTGACTCTTTTTAGTGACTATAGTTTGAACCATTGCTGTGACACTAGTTATAGATTCCGACGCTTTAGTTCAGGTTTACTGTATACCTTGGACATTCTTATTGACGATGAAACACAGAAATTGCATCAGAATTAAATAGAAAAGGCACAATGTCGACTTAAGTACAAGAAGACTGACTCTTCTTACTGTCTATGTTTTGAACCATTCCTGTGACATTAGTTATAGATTCCGATGCTTCACTTCAGGTTTACTGTATACCTTGGACCTTCTTATTGACGATGAGACACAGAAATTGCATCGGAATTAAATACAAAAGGCACTATGCCGACTTAAGTACAAGAAGACTGACTCTTCCCAATGTCTATGTTTTGAACCATTCCTGTGACACTAGTTTTGGATTCCGATGCTTCACTTCAGGTTTACTGTATCCCTCTGACTTTCTTATTGACAATGAAACACAGAAATTGCATCGTAATTAAATACAAAAGCCACAATGCCGACTTAAGTACAAGAAGACTGACTCTTCCTACTGTCTATGTTTTGAACCAATTCTGTGACACTAGTTATAGAGTCCGATGCTTCACTTCAGGTTTACTGTATCCCTTGGAACTTCTTATTGACGATGAATCACAGAAATTGCATCGGAATTAAATAGAAAAGGCACAATGCCGACTTAAGTACAAGAAGACAGACTCTTCTTTGTGATTATAGTTTGAACCATTGCTGTGACACTAGTTATAGATTCCGATGCTTTACTTCAGGTTTACTGTATACCTTGGACATTCTTATTGACGATGAAACACAGAAATTGCATCGGAATTAAATAAAAAAGGCATAATGTCGACTTAAGTACAAGGAGACTGACTCTTCTTACGGTCTATGTTTTGAACCACTCCTGTGACACTAGTTATAGATTCCGATGCTTCACTCCAGGTTTACTAATCCCCTTGGACCTTCTTATTGACGATGAAACACAGAAATTGCATCGGAATTAAATAGAAAAGGCACAATGCCGACTTAAGTACAAGAAGACTGACTCTTCTTACTGACTATGTTTTGTACCATTCCTGTGACACTAGTTATAGATTCCGATGCTTCACTTCAGGTTTACAGTATACCTTGTACCTTCTTATTGACGATGAAACACAGAAATTGCATCGGAATTAAATACAAAAGGCACAATGCCGACTTAGGTACTAGAAGACTGACTCTTCCTACTGTCTATGTTTTGAACCAATTCTGTGACACTAGTTATAGAGTCCGATACTTCACTTCAGGTTTACTGTATCCCTTGGACCTTCTCATTGACGATGAATCACAGGAATTGCATCGGAATCAAATACAAAAGGCACAATGCCGACTTAAGTACAAGAAGACTAACTCTTCTTACTGTCTATGTTTTGAACCATTACTGTGACACTAGTTATAGATTCCGAAGTTTCACTCCAGGTTTATTGTATCCCTTGGACCTTCTTATTGACGATGAAACACAGAAATTGCATCGGAATTAAATACATAAGTCACAATGCCGACTTAAGGACAAGAAGACTGACTCTTCTTACTGACTATGTTTTGAACCATTCCTGTGACACTAGTTATAGATTCCGATGGTTCACTTCAGGTTTACTGTATACCTCTGACCTTCTTATTGACGATGAAACACAGAAATTGCATCGGAATTAAATACAAAAGTCACAATGCCGACTTAAGTACAAGAAGACTGACTCTTCTTACTGTCTATGTATCAACCATTCCTTTGACACTAGTTATAGATTCCGATGATTCACTTCAGGGTTACTTTATCCCTCAGACCTTCTTGTTGACGATGAAACACAGAAATTGCATCGGAATTAAATAGAAAAGACACAATGCCGACTTAAGTTCAAGAAGACTGACTCTTCTTGCTGTCTATGTTTGAAACCATTCCTGTGACACTAGTTATAGATTCCGATGCTTCACTCCAGGTTTTCTGTATCCCTTGGACCTTCTTATTGACGATGAAACACAGAAATTGCATCGGAATTAAATAGAAAAAGCACAATGCCGACTTAAGTACAAGAAGACTGACTCTTCTTACTGACTATGTTTTGAACCATTCCTGTGACACTAGTTATAGATTCCGATGCTTCACTCCAGGTTTACTGTATCCCTCTGACCTTCTTATTGACAATGAAACACAGAAATTGCATCGTAATTAAATACAAAAGCCACAATGCCGACTTAAGGACAAGAAGACTGACTCTTCTTACTGACTATGTTTTGAACCATTCCTGTGACACTAGTTACAGATTCCGATGCTTCACTTCAGGTTTACGGTATCCTTCTGACCTTCTTATTGACGATGAAACACAGAAATTGCATCGCAATTAAATACAAAAGCACAATGCCGACTTAAGTACAAGAAGACTGACTCTTCTTACTGTCTATCCTTTGAACAATTCCTGTAACACTAGTTATAGATTCCGATGCTTCACTCCAGGTTTACTGTATCCCTTGGACCTTCTTATTGACGTTGAAACACAGAAACTGCATCGGAATGAAATTGAAAAGACACAATGCCGACTTAAGTACAAGAAGACTGACTCTTCTTACTGATAATAGTTTGAACCATTCCTGTGACAATAGTTATAGATTCCGATGCTTCACTTCAGGTTTACTGTATCCCTTGGACCTTGTTATTGACGGTGACACACAGAAATAGCATTGGAATTAAATACAAAATGCAAAATGCCAACTTTAGTACACGACGACTGACTCTCCTTATTGCCTATGTTTTGAACCATTCCTGTGACACTAGTAATAGATTCCGATGCTTCACTTCAGCTTTACCGTATCCCTCTGACCTTCTTATAGACGATGAAACACCGAAATTGCATCGGAATTAAATAGAAACTCAGAATGCTGACTTAAGTACAAGAAGACTGACTCTTCTTACTATCTATGTTTTGAACCATTGCTGTGACACTAGTTATAGATTCCGATGCTTCACTCCAGGTTTATTGTATACCTTGGACCTTCTTACTGATGATGAAACACAGAAATTGCATAGGAATTAAATAGAAAAGGCACAATGCCGACTTAAGTACAAGAAGACAGACTCTTCTTTGTGATTATAGTTTGAACCATTGCTGTGACACTAGTTATAGATTCCGATGCTTTACTTCAGGTTTACTGTATACCTTGAACATTCTTATTGACGATGAAACACAGAAATTGCATTGGAATTAAATAAAAAAGGTACAATGTCGACTTAAGTACAAGAAGAAAGACTCTTCTTACTGTCTATGTTTTGAACCATTCCTGTGACACTAGTTATAGATTCCGATTCTTCACTCCAGGTTTACTGTAACCCTTGGACTTTCTTATTGAGGATGAAACACAGAAATTGCATCGGAATTAAATAGAAAAGGCACAATGCCGACTTAAGTACAAGAAGACTGATTCTTCTTACTGATTATGTTTGTACCATTCCTGTGACACTAGTTATAGAGTCCGATGCTTCACTTCAGGTTTACTGTATCCCTTGGACCTTCTCATTGACGATGAATCACAGGAATTGCATCGGAATTAAATACAAAAGGCACAATGCCGACTTAAGTACAAGAAGACTGACCCTTCTTACTGTCTATATTTTGAACCATTCCAGTGACACTAGTTATAGATTCCGATGCTTCACTTCAGGTTTGCTGTATTCCTTGGACCTTCTTATTGACGATGAAACACAGAAATTGCATCGAAATTAAATACAAAAGGCACAATGCCGACTTAAGTACAAGAAGACTGACTCTTCTTACTGTCTATGTTTTGAACCATTACTGTGACACTAGTTATAGATTCCGAAGCTTCACTCCAGGTTTATTGTATCCTTTGGACCTTCTTGTTGACGATGAAACACAGAAATTGCATCGGAATTAAATACAAAAGGCACAATGCCTACTTAAGGACAAGAAGACTGACTCTTCTTACTGACTATGTTTTGAACCATTCCTGTGACACTAGTTATTGATTCCGATGGTTCACTTCAGGTTTACTGTATCCCTCTGACCTTCTTATTGACGATGAAACACAAAAATTGCATCGGAATTAAATACAAAAGGCACAATGCCGACTTAAGTACAAGAAGTCTGACTCTTACTACTGTCTATGTTTTGAACCATTCCTGTGACACTAGTTATAGATTCCGATGCTTCACTTCAGGTTTACTGTATCCCTCTGACCTTCTTATTGACGATGAAACACAGAAATTGCATCGGAATTAAATACAAAAGGCGCAATGCCGACTTAAGTACAAGAAGACTGACTCTTCTTAGTGTCTATGTTTCAACCATTCCTGTGATACTAGTTATTGATTCCGATGCTTCACTCCAGGTTTACTGTATCCCTTGGACCTTCTTATTGACGATGAAACACAGAAACTGCATCGGAATGAAATAGAAAAGGCACAATGCCGAATTAAGTACAAGAGGACTGACTTTCTTACTGATAATAGTTTGAACCATTCCGGTGACAATAGTTATAGATTCCGATGCTTCACTTCAGGTTTACTGTATCCCTTGGACCTTGTTATTGACGGTGACACACAGAAATAGCATTGCAATTAAATACAAAAGGCAAAATGCCAACATTAGTACACGAAGACTGACTCTTCTTACTGTCTATGTTTTGAACCATTCCTGTGACACTAGTTATAGATTCCGATGCTTCACTTCAAGTTTACTGTATCCCTCTGACCTTCTTATTAACGATGAAACACAGAAATTGCATCGGAATTAAAAAGAAAACTCACAATGCCGACTTAAGTACAAGAAGACTGACTCTTCTTACTGTCTATGTTTTGAACCATTCCTGTGACACTAGTTATAGATTCCGATTCTTCACTCTGGGTTTACTGTATCCCTTAGACATTCTTATTGACGATGAAACACAGAAATTGCATCGGAATTAAATAGAAAAGGCACAATGCCGACTTAAGTACAAGAAGACTGACTCTTCCTACTGTTTATGTTTTGAACCATTCCTGTGACACTAGTTATAGATTCCGATGCTTCACTCCAGGTTTACTGTGACCCTTGGACCTTCTTATTGAAGATGAAACACAGAAATTGCATCGGAATTAAATAGAAAAGGCACAATGCCGACTTATGTACAAGATGACTGACTCTTCTTACTGACTATGTTTTGAACCATTCCTGTGACACTAGTTATAGATTCCGATGCTTCACTTCAGGTTTACTGTATCCCTCTGACCTTTATATTGACGATGAAACATCGAAACTGCATCGGAATTATATAGAAAACTCACAATGCCGACTTAAGTACAAGAAGACTGACTCTTCTTACTGTCTATGATTTGAACCATTCATGTGACACTAGTTATAGATTCCAATGCTTCACTCCAGGTTTACTGTATACCTTGGACCTTCTTATTGATAATGAAACACAGAAATTGCATCGGAATTTAATACAAAAGGCACAATGCCGACTTAAGTACAAGAAGACTGACTCTTACAACTGTCTATGTTTTGAACCATTCCTGTGACACTAGTTATAGTTTCCGATGCTTCACTTCAGGTTTACTGTATCCCTCTGACGTTATTGCCGATGAAGCACAGAAATTGCATCGGAGTTAAATACAAAAGGCACAATGCCGACTTAAGGACATGAAGACTGACGCTTCTTACTGACTATGTTTTGAAACATTCCTGTGACTCTAGTTATAGATTCCGATGCTTCACTTCAGGTTTACTGTATCCCTCTGACCTTCTTATTGACGATGAAACACAGAAAATGGCATCGGAATTAAATACAAGAGGCGCAATGCCGACTTAAGTACAAGAAGACTGACTCTTCTTACTGTCTATGTTTCAACCATTCCTGTGATACTAGTTATTGATTCCGTTGCTTCACTCCAGGTTTGCTGTATCCCTTGGACCTTCTTATTGACGATGAAACACAGAAACTGCATCGGAATGAAATAGAAAAGGCACAATGCCGAATTAAGTACAAGAGGACTGACTTTCTTACTGATAATAGTTTGATCCATTCCGGTGACAATAGTTATAGATTCCGATGCTTCACTTCAGGTTTACTGTATCCTTTGGACCTTGTTATTGACGGTGACACGCAGAAATAGCATTGGAATTAAATACAAAAGGCAAAATGCCAACTTTAGTACACGAAGACTGACTCTTCTTACTGTCTATGTTTTGAACCATTCCTGTGACACTAGTTATAGATTCCGATGCTTCACTTCAAGTTTACTGTATCCCTCTGACCTTCTTATTAACGATGAAACACAGAAATTGCATCGGAATTAAAAAGAAAACTCACAATGCCGACTTAAGTACAAGAAGACTGACTCTTCTTACTGTCTATGTTTTGAACCATTCCTGTGACACTAGATATAGATTCCGATTCTTCACTCCGGGTTTACTGTATCCCTTGGACATTCTTATTGACGATGAAACACAGAAATTGCATCGGAATTAAATAGAAAAGGCACAATGCCGACTTAAGTACAAGAAGACTGACTCTTCTTAGTGATTATAGTTTGAGGCATTGCTGTGACACTAGTTATAGATTGCGATGCTTTACTTCAGGTTTACTGTATACCTTGGACCTTCGTATTGACGATGAAACACAGAAATTGCTTCGGAATTAAAGACAAAAGGAACAATGCCGACTTAAGTACAAGAAGACTGACTCTTCCCACTGTCTATGTTTTGAACCATTCCTGTGACACTAGTTTTGGATTCCGATGCTTCACTTCAGGTTTACTGTATCCCTCTGACCTACTTATTGACAATGAATCACAGAAATTACATTGGAATTAAATACAAAAGGCACAATGCCGACATAAGTACAAGAAGACTGACTCTTCCTACTGTCTATGTTTTGAACCATTCCTGTGACACTAGTTATAGATTCCGATGCTTCACTTCAGGTTTACTGTATCCCTTTGACTTTATTTCCGATGAAAAACAGAAATTGCATCGGAAGTAAATACAAAAGGCACAATGCCTACTAAAGGACAAGAAGACTGACTCTTCTTACTGACTATGCTTTGAACCATTCCTGTGACTCTAGTTATAGATTCCGATGCTTCACTTCAGGTTTACTGTATCCCTCTGACCTTCTTATTTACGATGAAACACAGAAATTGCATCGTAATTAAATACAAAAGCCACAATGCCGACTTAAGTACAAGAAGACTGACTCTTCTTACTGTCTAGGATTTGAACCATTCCTGTGACACTAGTTATAGATTCCGATGCTTCACTTCAGGTTTACTGTTTCCCTTGGACCTTCTTATTGACGATGAAACACAGAAATTGCATCGGAATTAAATACAAAAGGCACAATGCCGACTTAAGTACAAGAAGACTGACTCTTCCTACTGTCTATGCTTTGAACCAATTCTGTGACACTAGTTATAGAGTCCGATGCTTCACTTCAGGTTTACTGTATCCCTTGAAACTTCTTATTGACGATGAATTACAGAAATTGCATCGGAATTAAATACAAAAGGCACAATGCCGACTTAAGGACAAGAAGACTGACTCTTCTTACTGTCTATATTTTGAACCATTCCAGTGACACTAGTTATATATTCCGATGCTTCACTTCAGGTTAATTGAATTCCGTGGACCTACTTATTGACGATGAAACGCAGAAATTTCATCGGAATTAAATACAAAATGCACAATGCCGACTTAAGTACAAGAAGACTGACTCTTCCTACTCTCTATGTTTTGAACCAATTCTGTGACACTAGTAATAGAGTCCGATGCTTCACTACAGGTTTACTGCATCCCTTGGACCTTCTTATTGACGATGTATCACAGGAATTGCATCGGAATTAAATACAAAAGGCACAATGCCGAATTATGTACAAGAAGACTAACTCTTCTTACTGTCTATACTTTGAGCCATTCCAGTGACACTAGTTACAGATTCCGATGCTTCACTTCAGGTTTACTGTATTCCTTGGACCTTCTTATTGACGATGAACACTGAAATTGCATCGAAATTAAATACAAAAGGCACAATGCCGACTTAAGTACAAGAAGACTGACTCTTCTTACTGTCAATGTTTTGAACCATTACTGTGACACTAGTTATAGATTACGATGCTTCACACCAGGATTACTGTATCCCTTGGACCTTCTTGTTGACGATAACACAGAAATTGTATCGGAATTAAATAAAAAAGGCACAATGCCGACTTAAGGGCAAGAAGACTGACTCTTCTTACTGACTATGTTTGAACCATTCCTGTGACACTAGTTATAGATTCCGATGCTTCACTTCAGGTTTACTGTATCCTTCTGACCTCCTTATTGACGATGAAACACAGAAATTGCATCGGAATTAAATACAAAAGCACAACGCCGACTAGAGTACAAGAAGACTGACTCTTCTTACTGTCTATGTTTCAACCATTCCTGTGACACTAGTTATAGATTCCGATGCTTCACTTCAGGTGTACTGTATCCCTCTGACCTTCTTATTGACGATGAAACACAGAAATTGCTTCGGAATTAAATACAAAAGGCACAATGCCGACTTAAGTACAAGAAGACTGACTCTTCTTACTGTCTATTGTTTGAACCATTCCTGTGACACTAGTTATAGATTCCGATGCTTCACTCCAGGTTTACTGTATCCCTTGGACCTTATTATTGACGATGAAACTTAGAAACTGCATCGGAATGAAATTGAAAAGGCACAATGCCGACTTAAGTACAAGAAGATTGACTCTTCTTACTGATAATAGTTTGAACCATTCGTGTGACACTAGTTATAGATTCCGACGCTTCACTTCAGGTTTACTGTATCCCTCTGACCTTCTTATAGACGATGAAACACCGAAATTGCATCGGAATTAAATAGAAAACTCACAATGCTGACTTAAGTACAAGAAGACTGACTCTTCTTACTGTCTATGTTTGAACCATTGCTGTGACACTAGTTATAGAATCCGAAGCTTCACTCCAGGTTTATTGTATCCTTTGGACCTTCTTGTTGACGATGAAACACAGAAATTGCATCGGAATTAAAAACAAAAGGCACAATGCCGACTTAAGTACAAGAAGACTGACTCTTCTTACTGTCTATGTATCAACCATTCCTGTGACACTAGTTATATATTCCGATGCTTCACTTCAGGGTCACTGCATCCCTCTGACCTTCTTATTGACGATGAAACACAGATATTGCATCGGAATTAAATACAAAAGGCACAATGCTGACTTAAGTACAAGAAGACTGTCTCTTCTTACTGTCTATTTTTTGAACCATTCCTGTGACACTAGTTATAGATTCCGATGCTTGACTCCAGGTTTACTGTATCCCTTGGACCTTTTTATTGACGATGAAACACAGAAACTGCATCGGAATGAAATAGAAAAAGCACAATGCCGACTTAAGTACAAGAAGACTGACTCTTCTTACTGTCTATGATTTGAACCATTCGTGTGACACTAGTTATAGTTTCCGATGCTTCACTCCAGGTTTACTGTATACCTTGGCCATTCTTATTGACGATGAAACACAGAAATTGCATCGGAATTAAATAGAAAAGGCTCAATGTCGACATAAGTACAAATAGACTGACTCTTCTTCCTGTCTATGTTTTGAACCATTCCTGTGACACTAGTTATAGATTCCGATGCTTCACTCCAGGTTTGCTGTAACCCTTGGACCTTCTTATTGACGATGAAACACAGAAATTGCATCAGAATTAAATACAAAAGGCACAATGCCGACTTAAGTACAACAAGACTGACTCTTCCTACTGTCTATGTTTTGAACCATTCCTGTGACAATAGTTATAGATACCGATGCTTCACTCCAGTTTTACTGTGACCCTTGTACCTTCTTACTGACGATGAAACACAGAAATTGCATCGGAAATAAATAGAAAAGGCACAATGCCGACTTAAGTACAAATTGACTGACTCTTCTTACTGACTATGTTTTGAACCATTCCTGTGACACTAGTTATAGATTCCGATGCTTCACTTCAGGTTTACCGTATCCCTCTGACCTTATTGCCGATAAAACACAGAAATTGCATCGGAATTAAATACAATAGGCACAATGCCGACTTCAGGACATGAAGACTGACTCTTCTTACTGACTATATTTTGAAACATTCCTGTGACTATAGTTATAGATTCCGATGCTTCACTTCAGGATTACTGTATCCCTTGGATCTTCTTATTGACGATGAATCACAGGAATTGCATCGGAATTAAACAGAAAATGCACAATGCCGACTTAAGTACAAGAAGTCTGACTCTTCTTACTGTCTATATTTTGAACCATTCCAGTGACACTAGTTATAGATTCCGATGCTTCACTTCAGGTTTACTGCATCCCTTGGACCTTCTTGTTGACGATGAAACACAGAAATTGCATCGGAATTAAAAACAAAAGGCACAATGCCGACTTAAGTACAAGAGGACTGACTCTTCTTACTGTCTATGTTTTGAACCATTCCTGTGACACTAGTTATATATTCCGATGCTTCACTTCAGGGTTACTGCATCCCTCTGCCTTCTTATTGACGATGAAACACAGAAATTGCATCGGAATTAAATACAAAAGGCACAATACCGACTTAAGTACAAGAAGACTGACTCTTCTTACTGTCTATTTTTTGAACCATTCCTGTGACACTAGTTATAGATTCCGATGCTTCACTCCAGGTTTACTGTGACCCTTGGACCTTCTTATTGACGATGAAACACAGAAACTGCATCGGAATGAAATAGAAAAGGCACAATGCCGACTTAAGTACAAGAAGACTGACTCTTCTTACTGTCTATGATTTGAACCATTCGTATGACACTAGTTATAGATTCCGATGCTTCACTCCAGGTTTACTGTATACCTTGGACATTCTTATTGACGATGAAATACAGAAATTGCATCGGAATTAAGTAGAAAAGGCTCAATGTCGACTTAAGTACAAGAAGACTGACTCTTCTTGCTGTCTATGTTTTGAACCTTTCCTGTGACACTAGTTATAGATTCCGATGCTTCACTCCAGGTTTACTGTAACCCTTGGACCTTCTTATTGACGATGAAACACAGAAATTGCATCGGAATTAAATACAAAAGGCACAATGCCGACTTAAGTACAAGAAGACTGACTCTTCCTACTGTCTATGATTTGAACCATTCCTGTGACACTAGTTATAGATTCCGATGCTTCACTCCAGGTTTACTGTGACCCTTGGACCTTCTTATTGACGATGAAACACAGAAATTGCCTCGGAATTAAATAGAAAAGGCACAATGCCGACTTAAGTACAAGATGACTGACTCTTCTTACTGACTATGTTTTGAACCATTCCTGTGACACTAGTTATAGATTCCGATGCCTCACTTCAGGTTTACTGTATCCCTCTGGCCTTATTGCCGATGAAACACAGAAATTGCATCGGAATTAAATACAAAAGGCACAATGCCGACTTAAGGACATGAAGACTGACTCTTCTTACTGAATATGTTTTGAAACATTCCTGTGACTCTAGTTATAGATTCCGATGCTTCACTTCAGGTTTACTGTATCCCTTGGATCGTCTTATTGACGATGAATCACAGGAATTGCATCGGAATTAAACACAAAATGCACAATGCCGACTTAAGTACAAGAAGTATGACTCTTCTTACTGTCTATATTTTGAACCATTCCAGTGACACTAGTTATAGATTCCGATGCTTCACTTCAGGTTTACTGTATTCCTTGGACATTCTTATTGACGATGAAACACAGAAATTGCATCGAAATTAAATACAAAAGGCACAATGCCGACTTAAGTACAAGAAGACTGACTCTTCTTACTGTCTATGTTTTGAACCATTACTGTGACACTAGTTATAGATTCAGATGCTTCACTCCAGGTTTACTGTATCCCTTGTACCTTCTTGTTGACGATGTAACACAGAAATTGCTTTGGAATTAAATACAAAAGGCACAATGCCGACTTAAGGACAAGAAGACTGACTCTTCTTACTGTCTATGTTTTGAACCATTCCTGCGACACTAGTTATAGATTCCGATGCTTCACTTCAGGTTTACAGTATCCCTCTGACCCTCTTATTGACGATGAAACACAGAAATTGCATCGGAATTAAAAAGAAAAGGCGCAATGCCGACTTAAGTACAAGAAGACTGACTCTTCTTACTGTCTATGTTTCAGCCATCCCTGTGATACTAGTTATTGATTCCGATGCTTCACTCCAGGCTTTCTGTATCCCATGGACCTTCTTATTGACGATGAAACACACAAACTGCATCGGAATGAAATAGAAAAGGCACAATGCCGACTTAAGTACAAGAGGACTGACTCTTCTTACTGATTATAGTTTGAACCATTCCGGTGACAATAGTTATAGATTCCGATGCTTCACTTCAGGTTTACTGTATCCCTCTGACCATCTTATTGATGATGAAACACAGAAATTGCATCGGAATTAAAAGAAAACTCACAATGCCGACATAAGTACAAGAAGACTGACTCTTCTTACTGTCTATGATTTGAACCATTCCTGTGACACTAGTTATAGATTCCGATGCTTCACTCCAGGTTTACTGTATCCCTTGGACCTTCGTATTGACGATGAAACACAGAAATTGCATCGGAATTAAATAGAAAAGGCACAATGCCGACTTAAGTACAAGAAGGCTGACTCTTCTTAGTGATTATATATTGAACCATTGCTGTGAGACTAGTTATAGATTCCGATGCTTTGCTTCAGGTTTACTGTATACCTTCGACATTCTTATTGACGATGAAACACAGAAATTGCATCGGAATTAAACAGAAAAGGCTCAATGTAGACTTAAGTACAAAAAGACTGACTCATCTTACTGTCTATGTTTTGAACCATTTCTGTGACACTAGTTATAGGTTCCGATGCTTCACTTCAGGTTTACTGTATTCCTCTGACCTTATTGCTGATGAAACACAGAAATTGCATCTGAATTAAATACAAAAGGCACAATGCCGACTTAAGGACATGAAGACTGACTCTTCTTACTGACTATGTTTTGAAACATTCCTGTGACTCTAGTTATTGATTCCGATGCTTCACTTCCGGTTTACTGTATTCCTTGGATCTTCTTATTGACGATGAATCACAGGAATTGCATCGGAATTAAACACGAAATGCACAATGCCGACTTAAGTACAAGAAGTCTGACTCTTTCTACTGTCTATATTTTGAACCATTCCAGTGACACTAGTTATAGATTCCTATGCTTCACTTCAGGTTTACTGTATTCCTTGGACTTTCTTATGGACGATGAAACACAGAAATTGCATCGAAATTAAATACAAAAGGCACAATGCCGACTTAAGGACAAGAAGACTGACTCTTCTTACTGTCTACGTTTTGAACCATTCCTGTGACACTAGTTATAGATTCCGATGCTTCACTTCAAGTTTACTGTATCCCTCTGACCTTCTTATTGACGATGAAACACAGAAATTGCATCGGAATTAAATACAAAAGGCACAATGCCGATTTAAGTACAAGAGGACTGACTCTTCTTATTGTCTATGTTTCAACCATTCCTGTGATACTAGTTATTGATTCCGATGCTTCAGTCCAGGTTTACTGTAACCCTTGGACCTTCTTATTGACGATGAAACACAGAAATTGCATCGGAATTAAATAGAAAAGGCTCAATGTCGACATAAGTACAAGAAGACTGACTCTTCTTCCTGTCTATGTTTTGAACCATTCCTGTGACACTAGTTATAGATTCCGATGCTACACTTCAGGTTTACTGTATCCCTCTGACCTTCTTATTGACGATTAAACACAGAAATTGCATCGGAATTAAAGAGAAAACTCACAATCCCGACTTAAGTACAAGAAGACTGACTCTTCTTACTGTCTATGTTTTGAACCATTCCTGTGACACTAGTTATAGATTCCGATGCTTCACTCCAGGTTTACTGTATCCCTTGGACAATCTTATTGACGATGAAACACAGAAATTGCATCGGAATCATATAGAAAAGGCACAATGCCGACTTAAGTACAAGAAGACTGACTCTTCTTAGTGATTATAGTTTGAACCATTGCTGTGACACTAGTTATAGATTCCGATGCTTTACTTCAGGTTTACTGTATACCTTGGACATTCTTATTGACGATGAAACACAGAAATTGCATCGGAATTAAATACAAAAGGCACAAAGTCGACTTAAGTACAAGAGGACTGACTCTTCTTACTGTTTATGTTTGAACCATTCCTGTGACACTAGTTATAGATTCCGATGCTTCACTCCAGGTTTACTGTAACCCTTGGACCTTCTAATTGACGATGAAACACAGAAATTGCATCGGAATTAAATAGAAAAGGCACAATGCCGACTTAAGTACAAGAAGACTGACTCTCCTTACTGACTATGTTTCAACCATTCCTGTGACACTAGTTATAGATTCCGATGCTTCACTTCAGGTTTACTGTATCCCTCTGACCTTCTTATTGAGGATGAAACACCGAAATTGCATCGGAATTAAATAGAAAACTCACAATGCCGACTCAAGTACAAGAAGACTGACTCTCCTTACTGTCTATGTTTTGAACCATTCCTGTGACACTAGTTATAGATTCCGATGCTTCACTCCAGGTTTACTGTATACCTTGGACATTCTTATTGACGATGAAACACAGAAATTGCATCGGAATTAAATAGAAAAGGCTCAATGTCGACATAAGTACAAGAAGACTGACTCTTCTTCCTGTCTATGTTTTGAACCATTCCTGTGACACTAGTTATAGATTCCGATGCTTCACTCCAGGTTTGCTGTAACCCTTGGACCTTCTTATTGACGATGAAACACAGAAATTGCATCGGAATTAAATACAAAAGGCACAATGCCGACTTAAGTACAACAAGACTGACTCTTCCTACTGTCTATGTTTTGAACCATTCCTGTGACAATAGTTATAGATACCGATGCTTCACTCCAGTTTTACTGTGACCCTTGTACCTTCTTACTGACGATGAAACACAGAAATTGCATCGGAAATAAATAGAAAAGGCACAATGCCGACTTAGGTACAAATTGACTGACTCTTCTTACTGACTATGTTTTGAACCATTCCTGTGACACTAGTTATAGATTCCGATGCTTCACTTCAGGTTTACCGTATCCCTCTGACCTTATTGCCGATGAAACACAGAAATTGCATCGGAATTAAATACAATAGGCACAATGCCGACTTCAGGACATGAAGACTGACTCTTCTTACTGACTATGTTTTGAAACATTCCTGTGACTATAGTTATAGATTCCGATGCTTCACCTCAGGTTTACTGTATCCCTTGGATCTTCTTATTGACGGTGAATCACAGGAATTGCATCGGAATTAAACACAAAATGCACAATGCCGACTTAAGTACAAGAAGTCTGACTCTTCTTACTGTCTATATTTTGAACCATTCCAGTGACACTAGTTATAGATTCCGATGCTTCACTTCAGGTTTACTGCATCCCTTGGACCTTCTTGTTGACGATGAAACACAGAAATTGCATCGGAATTAAATACAAAAGGCACAATGCCGACTGAAGTACAAGAAGACTGACTCTTCTTACTGTCTATGTTTTGAACCATTACTGTGACACTAGTTATAGATTCCGAAGCTTCACTCCAGGTTTATTGTATCCTTTCCACCTTCTTGTTGACGATGAAACACAGAAATTGCATCGGAATTAAAAACAAAAGGCACAATGCCGACTTAAGTACAAGAAGACTGACTCTTCTTACTGTCTATGTTTTGAACCATTCCTGTGACACTAGTTATATATTCCGATGCTTCACTTCAGGGTTACTGCATCCCTCTGCCTTCTTATTGACGATGAAACACAGAAATTGCATCGGAATTAAATACAAAAGGCACAATACCGACTTAAGTACAAGAAGACTGACTCTTCTTACTGTCTATTTTTTGAACCATTCCTGTGACACTAGTTATAGATTCCGATGCTTCACTCCAGGTTTACTGTGACCCTTGGACCTTCTTATTGACGATGAAACACAGAAACTGCATCGGAATGAAATAGAAAAGGCACAATGCCGACTTAAGTACAAGAAGACTGACTCTTCTTACTGTCTATGATTTGAACCATTCGTATGACACTAGTTATAGATTCCGATGCTTCACTCCAGGTTTACTGTATACCTTGGACATTCTTATTGACGATGAAATACAGAAATTGCATCGGAATTAAGTAGAAAAGGCTCAATGTCGACTTAAGTACAAGAAGACTGACTCTTCTTGCTGTCTATGTTTTGAACCTTTCCTGTGACACTAGTTATAGATTCCGATGCTTCACTCCAGGTTTACTGTAACCCTTGGACCTTCTTATTGACGATGAAACACAGAAATTGCATCGGAATTAAATACAAAAGGCACAATGCCGACTTAAGTACAAGAAGACTGACTCTTCCTACTGTCTATGATTTGAACCATTCCTGTGACACTAGTTATAGATTCCGATGCTTCACTCCAGGTTTACTGTGACCCTTGGACCTTCTTATTGACGATGAAACACAGAAATTGCCTCGGAATTGAATAGAAAAGGCACAATGCCGACTTAAGTACAAGATGACTGACTCTTCTTACTGACTATGTTTTGAACCATTCCTGTGACACTAGTTATAGATTCCGATGCCTCACTTCAGGTTTACTGTATCCCTCTGGCCTTATTGCCGATGAAACACAGAAATTGCATCGGAATTAAATACAAAAGGCACAATGCCGACTTAAGGACATGAAGACTGACTCTTCTTACTGTCTATGTTTTGAACCATTTCTGTGACACTAGTTATAGGTTCCGATGCTTCACTTCAGGTTTACTGTATTCCTCTGACCTTATTGCTGATGAAACACAGAAATTGCATCTGAATTAAATACAAAAGGCACAATGCCGACTTAAGGACATGAAGACTGACTCTTCTTACTGACTATGTTTTGAAACATTCCTGTGACTCTAGTTATAGATTCCGATGCTTCACTTCCGGTTTACTGTATTCCTTGGATCTTCTTATTGACGATGAAACACAGAAATTGCATCGGAATTAAATACAAAAGGCACAATGCCGACTTAAGTACAAGAAGACTGACTCTTCCTACTGTCTATGCATTGAACCAATTCTGTGACACTAGTTATAGAGTCCGATGCTTCACTTCAGGTTTACTGTATCCCTTGAAACTTCTTATTGACGATGAATTACAGAAATTGCATCGGAATTAAATACAAAAGGCACAATGCCGACTTAAGGACAAGAAGTCTGACTCTTCTTACTGTCTATATTTTGAACCATTCCAGTGACACTAGTTATATATTCCGATGCTTCACTTCAGGTTAATTGAATTCCGTGGACCTACTTATTGACGATGAAACGCAGAAATTTCATCGGAATTAAATACAAAATGCACAATGCCGACTTAAGTACAAGAAGACTGACTCTTCCTACTCTCTATGTTTTGAACCAATTCTGTGACACTAGTAATAGAGTCCGATGCTTCACTACAGGTTTACTGCATCCCTTGGACCTTCTTATTGACGATGTATCACAGGAATTGCATCGGAATTAAATACAAAAGGCACAATGCCGAATTATGTACAAGAAGACTGACTCTTCTTACTGTCTATACTTTGAACCATTCCAGTGACACTAGTTACAGATTCCGATGCTTCACTTCAGGTTTACTGTATTCCTTGGACCTTCTTATTGACGATGAACACTGAAATTGCATCGAAATTAAATACAAAAGGCACAATGCCGACTTAAGTACAAGAAGACTGACTCTTCTTACTGTCAATGTTTTGAACCATTACTGTGACACTAGTTATAGATTACGATGCTTCACTCCAGGATTACTGTATCCCTTGGACCTTCTTGTTGACGATAACACAGAAATTGTATCGGAATTAAATAAAAAAGGCACAATGCCGACTTAAGGGCAAGAAGACTGACTCTTCTTACTGACTATGTTTTGAACCATTCCTGTGACACTAGTTATAGATTCCGATGCTTCACTTCAGGTTTACTGTATCCTTCTGACCTCCTTATTGACGATGAAACACAGAAATTGCATCGGAATTAAATACAAAAGGCACAATGCCGACTTAAGTACAAGAAGACTGACTCTTCTTAGTGATTATAGTTTGAGCCATTGCTGTGACACTAGTTATAGATTGCGATGCTTTACTTCAGGTTTACTGTATACCTTGGACCTTCGTATTGACGATGAAACACAGAAATTGCTTCGGAATTAAAGACAAAAGGCACAATGCCGACTTAAGTACAAGAAGACTGACTCTTCCCACTGTCTATGTTTTGAACCATTCCTGTGACACTAGTTTTGGATTCCGATGCTTCACTTCAGGTTTACTGTATCCCTCTGACCTTCTTATTGACAATGAATCACAGAAATTACATTGGAATTAAATACAAAAGGCACAATGCCGACATAAGTACAAGAAGACTGACTCTTCCTACTGTCTATGTTTTGAACCATTCCTGTGACACTAGTTATAGATTCCGATGCTTCACTTCAGGTTTACTGTATCCCTTTGACTTTATTGCCGATGAAAAACAGAAATTGCATCGGAAGTAAATACAAAAGGCACAATGCCGACTAAAGGACAAGAAGACTGACTCTTCTTACTGACTATGCTTTGAACCATTCCTGTGACTCTAGTTATAGATTCCGATGCTTCACTTCAGGTTTACTGTATCCCTCTGACCTTCTTATTTACGATGAAACACAGAAATTGCATCGTAATTAAATACAAAAGCCACAATGCCGACTTAAGTACAAGAAGACTGACTCTTCTTACTGTCTAGGATTTGAACCATTCCTGTGACACTAGTTATAGATTCCGATGCTTCACTTCAGGTTTACTGTTTCCCTTGGACCTTCTTATTGACGATGAAACACAGAAATTGCATCGGAATTAAATACAAAAGGCACAATGCCGACTTAAGTACAAGAAGACTGACTCTTCCTACTGTCTATGCTTTGAACCAATTCTGTGACACTAGTTATAGAGTCCGATGCTTCACTTCAGGTTTACTGTATCCCTTGAAACTTCTTATTGACGATGAATTACAGAAAATGCATCGGAATTAAATACAAAAGGCACAATGCCGACTTAAGGACAAGAAGACTGACTCTTCTTACTGTCTATATTTTGAACCATTCCAGTGACACTAGTTATATATTCCGATGCTTCACTTCAGGTTAATTGAATTCCTTGGACCTACTTATTGACGATAAAACGCAGAAATTTCATCGGAATTAAATACAAAAGGCACAATGCCGACTTAAGTACATGAAGACTGACTCTTCCTACTGTCTATGTTTTGAACCAATTCTGTGACACTAGTAATAGAGTCCGATGCTTCACTACAGGTTTACTGCATCCCTTGGACCTTCTTATTGACGATGTATCACAGGAATTGCATCGGAATTAAATTCACAAGGCACAATGCCGAATTATGTACAAGAAGACTGACTCTTCTTACTGTCTATACTTTGAACCATTCCAGTGACACTAGTTACAGATTCCGATGCTTCACTTCAGGTTTACTGTATTCCTTGGACCTTCTTATTCACGATGAACACTGAAATTGCATCGAAATTAAATACAAAAGGCACAATGCCGACTTAAGTACAAGAAGACTGACTCTTCTTACTGTCAATGTTTTGAACCATTACTGTGACACTAGTTATAGATTCCGATGCTACACTCCAGGATTACTGTATCCCTTGGACCTTCTTGTTGACGATAACACAGAAATTGCATCGTAATTAAATAAAAAAGGCACAATGCCGACTTAAGGGCAAGAAGACTGACTCTACTTACTGACTATGTTTTGAACCATTCCTGTGACACTAGTTATAGATTCCGATGCTTCACTTCAGGTTTACTGTATCCTTCTGACCTCCTTATTGACGATGAAACACAGAAATTGCATCGGAATTAAATACAAAAGCACAACGCCGACTAGAGTACAAGAAGACTGACTCTTCTTACTGTCTATGTTTCAACCATTCCTGTGACACTAGTTATAGATTCCGATGCTTCACTTCAGGTGTACTGTATCCCTCTGACCTTCTTATTGACGATGAAACACAGAAATTGCTTCGGAATTAAATACAAAAGGCACAATGCCGACTTAAGTACAAGAAGACTGACTCTTCTTACTGTCTATTGTTTGAACCATTCCTGTGACACTAGTTATAGATTCCGATGCTTCACTCCTGGTTTACTGTATCCCTTGGACCTTATTATTGACGATGAAACTTAGAAACTGCATCGGAATGATATTGAAAAGGCACAATGCCGACTTAAGTACAAGAAGATTGACTCTTCTTACTGATAATAGTTTGAACCATTCGTGTGACACTAGTTATAGATTCCGACGCTTCACTTCAGGTTTACTGTATCCCTCTGACCTTCTTATAGACGATGAAACACCGAAATAGCATCGGAATTAAATAGAAAACTCACAATGCTGACTTAAGTACAAGAAGACTGACTCTTCTTACTGTCTATGTTTGAACCATTGCTGTGACACTAGTTATAGATTCCGATGCTTTACTACAGGTTTACTGTATACCTTGGACATTCTTATTGACGATGAAACACAGAAATTGCATCGGAATTAAATAAAAAAGGCACAATGTCGACTTAAGTACAAGAAGACTAACACTTCTTACTGTCTATGTTTTGAACCATTCCTGTGACACTAGTTATAGATTCCGATGCTTCACTCCAGGTTTACTGTAACCCTTGGACATTCTTATTGACGATGAAACACAGAAATTGCTTTGGAATTAAATAGAAAAGGCACAATGTCGACTTAAGTACAAGAAGACTGACTCTTCTTACTGACTATGTTTTGTACCTTTCCTATGACACTAGTTATAGATTCCGATGCTTCACTTCAGGTTTACTGTATACCTTGTACCTTCTTATTGACGATGAAACACAGAAATTGCATCGGAATTAAATACAAAAGGCACAATGCCGACTGAAGTACAAGAAGACTGACTCTTGTTACTGTCTATATTTGGAACCATTCCAGTGACACTAGTTATAGATTCTGATGCTCCACTTCAGGTTTGCTGTATTCCTTGGACCTTCTTATTGACGATGAAACACAGAAATTGCATCGAAATTAAATACAAAAGGCACAATGCCGACTGAAGTACAAGAAGACTGACTCTTCTTACTGTCTATGATTTGAACCATTACTGTGACACTAGTTATAGAATCCGAAGCTTCACTCCAGGTTTATTGTATCCTTTGGACCTTCTTGTTGACGATGAAACACAGAAATTGCATCGGAATTAAAAACAAAAGGCACAATGCCGACTTAAGTACAAGAAGACTGACTCTTCTTACTGTCTATGTATCAACCATTCCTGTGACACTAGTTATATATTCCGTGCTTCACTTCAGGGTCACTGCATCCCTCTGACCTTCTTATTGACGATGAAACACAGAAATTGCATCGGAATTAAATACAAAAGGCACAATGCTGACTTAAGTACAAGAAGACTGTCTCTTCTTACTGTCTATTTTTTGAACCATTCCTGTGACACTAGTTATAGATTCCGATGCTTCACTCCAGGTTTACTGTATCCCTTGGACCTTTTTATTGACGATGAAACACAGAAACTGCATCGGAATGAAATAGAAAATGCACAATGCCGACTTAAGTACAAGAAGACTGACTCTTCTTACTGTCTATGATTTGAACCATTCGTGTGACACTAGTTATAGTTTCCGATGCTTCACTCCAGGTTTACTGTATACCTTGGCCATTCTTATTGACGATGAAACACAGAAATTGCATCGGAATTAAATAGAAAAGGCTCAATGTCGACATAAGTACAAATAGACTGACTCTTCTTCCTGTCTATGTTTTGAACCATTCCTGTGACACTAGTTATAGATTCCGATGCTTCACTCCTGGTTTGCTGTAACCCTTGGACCTTCTTATTGACGATGAAACACAGAAATTGCATCGGAATTAAATACAAAAGGCACAATGCCGACTTAAGTACAACAAGACTGACTCTTCCTACTGTCTATGTTTTGAACCATTCCTGTGACAATAGTTATAGATACCGATGCTTCACTCCAGTTTTACTGTGACCCTTGTACCTTCTTACTGACGATGAAACACAGAAATT